>NW_027526203.1:126217248-126307765 GCF_048455015.1 Haemaphysalis longicornis | reverse complement strand
ATTGGGCTGGAGGGTCAAAACATCTAATAGGCGTATCGAAACAAATTACGGAATGTTCATATTCGGGTATTTTCTGTCCACACCAACGGGTCTGGCGTGAGACCTCTCTTAGAAATAGTAGCGCTTTTATTACCGTCAACACCCTTGCAGCAAAAGTCACGGTGGGAAACTTTAGTCCCCTGAGGACACCCCTCACTGGTTCGGAGTGACCGGAATCACAACGGATAGGTTTTGGCCTCCTCCTGCTCCTCCCCGAGCGCGAAAATTTGGTCCTGCATTCATAAATTTCCAACTTTTATTGCGGCACGTCTTATCTCTATTTTCCTTTGCTTTTCGATGGCTTAGACAACAATTTAATTGTTTCTTTGCAAGAATAGGAGGTGATTTTATGCTATGCAACAGCTCGCGAAACATTATCAGCGTTGACGCGCATAAGTGTCCGTTCCATATGTATTTATATGTATTTAATACGGCGATATAAGCACGTGAAATATTAGATGAAGCAGGGTAGAACCACTGGGTGATAAACTACGTGTTGTAACTGTGTTTGGTGGCCCTTTTTCTTACCAAATTTAACGCGCACTTATATTTATTTACCGCCTGCTAATCAGCATACTAACAAGCTGCTCGTACACCACGGCAACATGCAATCCGCTCGCCTAGTGCGGGCTTATCAAGATTCACTAACAGCGCTTCGTATCTGCCAAAAGAGAGAGAGAGAGAGAGAGAGAGAGAGAGAGAGAGAGAGAGAGAGAGAGAGAGAGAGAGAGAGAGAGAGAGAGAGAGAGAGAGAGAGAGAGAGAGAGAGAGAAGAATCTGCGGGAGAATGCAAAGCCTTGACCACACGCTTCCCAGTCGTGTCAACGTGCGGCTCGGCAGCAAGGTGGCAGCATTTTATCGGCGCCCCGTTTATTTTGGAGGCTTCCCCCAACCATATTAAATTTCTGCATGACTTTGTTGCAGTATGTAATAGATATACACGCAAATAACGGTATGACACACGTTTTTAAAAAGTTGTGTTCACGGCCGCTGAAGGCGGTGTGCGCCGCGGGACCGACCCAGGGTTGCGCGGGTCTGCCGCGGATGGCGCTGCACTCGCCCGGCAAACTTCGCTGTCCGGAGCCTATAGCATAAATATTTTGGCACTGGTGAAAATGGTCAACCTACAGTTCGGCCATGCACTCCATACGACTCGTTAACCCACGAAGCTGTAACTTAAGGCCGGTGTTTGTGTTTAACTAGGCTTACTCGTTATAGTGGATTAGAGTCTTTGATATGCGTTGTGCGCTTGTGGTGTTTATCCTTCTTGTTCCTGCTCGTGGCGTCGCTGTTCGCAAGCTTCCTGCTCCTCGGATGTACAGTCTGTCAAAATTTTGTAGGTCACGCCAAACGTTTCTCGGACACAAATAAGTCAAAGCACGAGCTTAACGTTTACATGTGACGAAAACATTTTATGACAGTAACAAATAACGATGTTTTCTTCGGCCTTTCAGAAAAAAACGTTTCAGCCTTGCTGAAGAACTAAGCTTGTACTCTGCATTATTGGCGGACTATACACTTTCGCCCTCTCTTCGAAAATTTTGTCAAGCACTGTACGTATGACGTGTGGCCTACTATTTTCAAAATAGCGTGTGGCTGGCGTCTGCCACTGCCACGTGAACGCTGCTCCGCCCGCACTGCCGCCGCCCCTGCCCGCCATTTTCGCTAGACACTTGAGGCTATAGCTCGTCGCTAACGCACTCTGCTGCGAGAGCCTCTTTCGTGTTCCCTACGATGCGCCGTTCTTTCAGTGTCGGTAGATGCGAGGGTGTAGCTACTTCATCTACAAACCCAGCCAAACTGTCTCCCCTTACTTCTAACTCATCGAGCTGGCTTTATCGCGCATGTGGATGGAGTTTCCCCGGAGGAGTTTTCTACTTACACGTGACCACAAATTTGTTCTTTCTCATAGCCATAAAAAGCTCCGCTTCAAAAGGAGTGGACATCTGGTTCAGCCCTTGGGGGACATTTTGTTTGACAAAGAATGCAAGGCGGCCAATAGATGCCCTGTTTCCGCAAAACAGATGCGGTGACTGGTTTGGCTTCTTGAGCTTCATATACAGAATTGGCGCCAAACTGAAGGTCCGGTTGGGGTATGTTTTTCTTTCAACAGGCAGCTATGTTGCAATATAGCTCTGTGAACGTGCGTGTTCTGTAGCAGCGCCTTCTTCAACACTTTACTGGGTCAAAACTCCGCGACTTTCTCCTGACACGGACGCCAGCATAATCGTCCTCGTCAGGCAACGAGCACGGTCACGAAGCGGCCTGAGGTTTCAGCTGCCGGATCCAGCTACAGGGACTGCCGTGAGCCGGTTTGCTGTGGGCGAGGGGGGCAGGGACAGGCTTGTGATAATAGGGACAACCGCGCTGCATCACTTAGGCCGCCTGCGACCTGCGATAGTGAGTGGTTGTCCCTAAATTTCTGGCGGCGGATTTCCTCCTGCAATCGGTGGCAGTGTGTGGCGTGGCCACTTCCGCAGTAAAACAACACCTTTCCTAACCCCCAGCCTACAGCCGCCTATACAAAGAGCAATGTAGATTTTCTTGGAACGAGCAGGCCTGTCCCCAGAAACCACAAGACACATGATATACAATAACAACTAGGACTCTAGAGCAATGGGAGACGGTGTTTCTCAGCTCCGACCACGAGACTCAACGCAGCCTTGTCCAACAGGCCGAAGATGACACTAGGGCTCCCGGTCTTCTTTCCATGGTTGCTCCATTTTCAGCAAGAGGATGCTAGTAAATACTTTTTGGTTACCATCACGGAGAAAATTCATAAATTACGACAGGAAACAGTACAATAAAGTTTATTCGTTTTCTGTGGGGAAGGACGCGACAGCGGTTCACATCTTCCTATCAAAAGGCTAAATATTCAAGTTTTGGTAAAGCATTCAAAGAATAAGAAGGATTTAAAACGGGCGCCCGTTGCACACCATGTTTTATCACTTTCGCTGCTTCATTACACTCCTGCGCCTCTTATACAGTGCCATACACACTTCACACCCCTCTGCAATAAATCTAAAGGTCTCGTAGACTACTGAGGCGTTGCACTTTAACCGACGGCATTGCTTGAAGCCTTCGAGGCTTTCATGCAACGTCAGGTGCCGGATATTAAAAAGAGCAAGGCAAATTTAGATTTTTACCGGAAAGTAGCGCTGTACGGCGGTCTGTGAGTGACTGATTCGTCAAGACTGCAGGAATTCCGTCATCTGCATGAAATTTAGTTCTGTTGCTTGGGTTCTCGTTTGTCTCGATGGCTGAAGTGCACTCAAAGGTCATATAAGGCACTTTTGGAGGAAACTAGGGCGTCGGAACGGCATATGAAATCACCAATGCTCAAAGGAGCCGCTATGTATCCAAGTTGCCACACTGAAATTTCCATCGCCACGACTCTTGAAAAGTCGCCAGTTTGGCGACAAATCACCAGACCTGGCAACCCTGCTCCTGACCGCCATCTGTCGAGGAAGGAGCCGCGAACTATGGAGTTTCATAGTAAGATATACTAGAGGGAAATCTGGCGCCACTGCCTGGGGGGCCGCGCTTCAGTGAGCGTTCCTTCATGTACCGAGCAGGCACGTTCCACTTGTCATTAGCATGGTTCAAGAACAAGTTTAAAAGTTGGCTCTGGCTGCGAAAAAGCGATGGTACTACTGTATAACGATCATTCAAATTTGTTTTGTTATTTTAAATTGAAGCTCCAAAAAGATGTATATGTTAGTGATTATTTAGAAGCTTCATGCACGATGAACAAGAAAAAAATGTTGCCCTTGTTTGTTGATTTTGGCTTCGAGACAAAAAAAGAAGCCATATGGGTAGCAAAGCCAAGTAGGCGAGGAACGTCGCCAGCTGCAATGGCGTCGCCCATGGCGGCCCACGATTGCAGCGCCATATTTTTCTGTAGTATATATTAGTATAAAACACCATGCCTCGAACACTCCTCATCGTCCCCTTCTCTTCCAGAGTTTTGCCAAAATAAAGTTTATTCATCATCACGAAGGTCGCTCGGAAATGGCACTGGTGCGTAAAGAGATCGAGCAACTTCCAGAAGCATTAGGTTTCATACGTATAGCCGTAGAACTGCAAACCACGCCAGCGAAGCAACGATGCAGCCAAGGGAGCATTAACTAGACGCTTTCCCAAAGTAGCAAACGAACAACACCAGAAAACCAGAGAGCATCTTTAAAGTGCAGAAGTAGCGCTGGGAGTGCATGAACGAATTTATTTGCTGGCTCCAGAGGAACAAAATGTTGCATGTAAGAATGGCACGAAGGCGAAGCCAGAATAGGCTGCTTTATGGGCTACCTGCTTAAACACTACTTGCAATGGCGTATTACCATCAGTATGTACGGCCCTGGCCCAAAGATATTATAAAAAGGCGTGACTACAACCAAGTTTCAAGAGAAACACGCTAAATGAATTACGTGACACATCACGTTGTGGAAGGTACAACATGCTGCAGCGGATGTACTATGGCAATAGAAAGCACCAATCTTTCCCCACGCACGAATGCCGCAGCACGGATCCAGAAACAAAACCTGCCGGTATGAGCATGAATTAGCGAGACATTTTTATTGTCGAGTAATTCCACGCAATTCGTCGACGTAACGAATACCGCACCGTACGTTTCCCTATGTCCTGTAGGATAGCTGCACCAGCTGTCCATTCGCTCACTGCAAATAAGAAAAATAAGCAAGCAACTTGTCACCCAAAATGAAACTCATTTGCGAATCTGTGATAAGGTTAGATATCTTGGTGTGGTTTTTTCTTTAACTTTAAATTGGTCTGAGCACGTAGACAGTTGCTGCGAAAGCATCCCGCCGGCTGTATTCTTGACGGGCTTCTTAGGCTCGAATATCAGGTTAATTCGTACAAGCTGTGGCGGGCTTGAGTACACGTCCCTGTTTTGGCATCGTGCTTGAGCATGGAATAGTGCGTACCCCGTTCCACTTCACTGGGAAGTGGAATTTATGCTCATCTATAGGGAAGTATTGCCTCGGCGCTCGATGCAGCATTCGTGCAGGCCTTGTCACCAGGTGGTTGTTTCCCAACAGCGATCCCAGTGCGTGTTTAGAGCAGAACGTTTTTAAATTTGATACCAGCATTCTGGTTTATATAATATTACGGTCAGGCCGTATGTAGTGCTTGCTACAACGTCATTGATTACGGAAGTTTTTCACTAATGCAATATGCGCTTGCGTCGTACGCTGGACGCACTTAAAATTTTATTTCGGCTCCGGCAACTTCACATTAATTTGCTCGCCATCGCTTGGGCAGTTTGCTTTAACGTATTGGCGAGCTTGAGCAATGCGCATTGGTAATTCGGTCAACTCCTTGGTTATTACCGTACCGCAGCTTTTTAAGAAGCTTCTGAAGGCGCATCGCTCGTACGCTGGGCGGACCACTACGGTGTTATTTTTTCGACGTAGATAACCATAACGCTGCTACGTCTGGCCATTTCGACAGCCCTCGGCTGACCAGCTTTTCATACAGACGACGTCTCTTCGGCGCTGTGGGATGGGGTTTTGCTGAAAGGTGAGACTTTTCGCACATTGCTCGCTTCTTCAGCCTACGGATATTGCCTTGACCGCTGACATTTCGTTCTGTGGCTTCGAGCGGGAAATCCGCAAGGCCGTTACCAGCTTTATCCGTACAACTCAGTTCTTGCTTCTCCAGCCGAGATTATTGTTCTGGTACCATGCGCTGCGCTTTTTAAATTGCATCGCTTCTTTGCTTTGTGCAGCATCATTTTTGCTTCACCGTCCTAGGCTGACGCTCTGCGCTTTCCTGTACGGTTTCGACAAGGGTACGGATCCCTTGCGACGGAATTAGCGTTGAACCTCTTTGTACGAAGCTTGTGACGGCGCATTAGTCACTCGTAACGAACGCGACTGGTACCTTTGTGAAGGTAAAGAATTTTTTTGCCTGCCGACAATGCGATTTTCGAAATCAAGTAGCTTGTATTATTCGCGGGCGGGAGTCGTCTCGGCAGTATACTTTCCTTTCGGAAGCATTGCGCAGCATTTAGACAGGTGCGTTTCTCGGCTAATTTGCGAACTATTACACTTAGGTTGTTTCACGTGCCATAATTATCGGGCCGGTGCTAATTGCGGTGATACGAAAGGGTCCTCAATTCTTTTCAAAAGTCGCTGTGGTTTCGGCGATGCAGACTATCATACGTCTTCCACCTTTTTCAACTGCGGTAGCACATTTCTCTCATCACAATCATTGGGTGAAGCAGCTTCCACGAAGAAAAAAAAATCGGGTGAACATTCCAAGTGATGAGGATGCAGCTCCGCTGGGAGTGACATTTCGATAGAATAAAGGAAGATAAAATGAGGGATAGCACACTCGGGCAAGTCTGACACCGGTCGTGGTCTGAATTTAGTAACTTCGTCAAGATCATGTGAAAGCCTAGGCCGCGGCGGCCGGTTTCCTGATGGAGGCAAAAAGCAAGAAACGCCTGTGTGTTCGAGATTTCGGTGCACGTTCTCCCAAGCGGTTCCCTTAAGATCCTAAAGCGGTCAAAAATAATCCGGAGCCCTCCACTACGGCACGCCTCATCGCCTTTGTAGCGTCAGCTCGTTAAACCATATAATCAAATCGACCAAAGTGAACGCCTGCCACACCAGAATATCGGGTGGTTAGAATCAATTCGAATCAAGGGAAAGAGATTAGGCGCAGAATTACTTCGGATCGGAGAGCATTATACGAACACTAATCAACCGCACGCTATGGCTGTCACTAAAAAGAAAGGTGCGCAGTTAATGAGTAGACCCGGTGTTGACGTATATGGAGAGAGTGTCGGGCGCTCATCAATACCCTCAACAGAAAATGCAAACCGCACTTGAGAGTCAGAGAAAGAATAATGTTCGAGCAACGCAAAAGCATCGAAAACGAGTATCAAGCAAAGTCGTGTGGAGGACATCCTACCTCAAATTAGAAGAATGAAGTGGAGTTGGTCTGGGCATGCGCTGCGGAGTATTAACAACCGGAGAATAGACAGCACGCCAACGAAGTCAGCACTGAGAGGGAGATCTTCATGTTACTTTTCCAATAGTTCTGTGTTATAAATGCTAACTACTGTCAGTACGACTACTGTCAGTACGTTGTGTTTTAACTGCAGCGCCAGCGCACGAAGGTGTCGTGACGTTTGGATGTGCGCCGGCGAATCTGCGCCGTCACCACGGATTATTCTACACTTCGTGTTCTGCAGTTGGCAGTTTTTGTGTTTCCCGCTAATCCTTGCAAGAAATTTGGTTCATAGACCATTAAGGTGTGATATTTGCAAGTTGGTGTTCCTGATCCTATAGTGACAGCAGGTAAGCCCTGTTTGGCTAGATTACGTCATCGAGCAGCTTTTTAGTCACGTCATGTACGGTCACTTCTTTCCTTTTATGCTTAGTTTCAATAAACTCTGATGTGGCCGGCTCTAATAGGTCTCTATCTCATTTGAAACAATTTCAGGGTGTTCGTAGGCAATTAACATGTCAACATGACATCGATTCCTACTCTTTTTCCGATATTTCATGTAACCAAAGAAATCCGAGAAAATGCGTTTAACACAGGGCTAATGTGGGGCGAGGTATACTTCTGGGTCCTTTGCGGACAATTTTTTGGACATGACTTGCAATGATGGCTACACCCTGGAAGTTCGGCTGTAAATTATGGACGTCCAACAGCCAGACGCATGGTTATCCGAAGGAGGCCATGGTTGATGTAAAAGAGTTCGTTTGTCTTGCAATAGTGTGTCCGCAACAGCACTCACAAAAAATTTGGAACCCTGCCGCTTCCTGTGAGACACAGCTCGATAGCTGAAATTTGTCTGGAGGTGCCTGGGACTGCGCAGAATAACGAGACTAGCGTACATTTATAGCAAATTACGCTGCACGTATCGAGTGGCCTTCCGCCACTGCGTTAGGCTGCGGCCGCGGTGGACTTTTGAAGCGAAAACTTTCTTATTGGGTACGACGGCGACCTTATCACAAACCAATGCATTTCCCCATAGACCGATTGGTCGACCGAAAAGCTCTGGTAACATCTCTGGACACACGGCACGTGCGCGAAACCGAGCGTCTATTGTGTGAAAACGCTTGCTTGAAAATCGCGAAAAAGCAATGGTTGTAGAAAAACAATACACGCATCGGAATGTAATCATAAACCACGTATCGGCATGCATTTAGATAATTCGTGGATGCGTTTTCTTAGTGCTCAAAAAATCGTCGCATGGGTTCGTTCTGCGTTCGTGATTTTGACCATTGAAGGTTTGACGATTGATTGAACGCACTTTAGGCGAAGGTTGGACGCAGTTTATGCTTTAGCGCTTCTCTCAGCGTTCGTTATGAAGGAATGGTAAAGTTTGCCTTCGTACACAATTGAGATGGTTACAGGTTGCGACACGAAGGGCATCAACATAACAAAATATTCAATTATGCAACCTGTCTGCGACGTGAAATTCGGCGTTCCTTGGCGTTCAGGACCGAAGAAGTGGAAGCGGAATGTGAACAAAGTCAGAGACCCATAGTTATCGGGACCTATTTATGGTACTCCGCCGACGTGTCATTTCTAATTGCAGGAGCCTAGGTAGCCATGCGTGTGCATATCAAATTCAACTGATGGCAACAGATTGCTTTAACGGAAAACAGGCCCAGCAAAAAAAAACCTACCTACCCTCAGACGTTTCGGACGGGGACCAACCCTCTTCAAGCATGAACTGATTGTGCAGTTCAACACCGTGAACTACAGTTGTGAAAATAGTCAGACGGGCACAAAAAATGCTAGTAGAGAATGACAGATAAGAGAAGTAAGGGGTATAGAAATGGGAAAGACGAAAACTAGCAAAAGTAAGACGAGTCTCTCAATGGCATCCGCGAAGTCGTCAGCAGCGGTCACACACCGCCAGCCTCTATGAGCACGATCCGCGGTCACTTAATCCGAAAATATTTACGCCCGTACTCTTCGGACCGGTGCCGTTCCAGGAAAAGGGGTCCCTGTTTCCCTTTACCGCGAGCCATTTCGCCACTCCACGCACACTTCCCATTCACCGCCTTGATATAAAGCTAAAGGGCTATAATATAAAATAAAAGCCCAACCCGTACCACATACGTATCACGGGTGACGCCAATTAAAAATAAACAAACTGGACCGAGGTCAACTAGAGTTTTGAAGAGAAGGAAATACCCACCGAAGTGGAAAATAGAAGGGAAAAATGCTACACAGCGACACCACAGCCAGGAGAGCGGGCCCGGGGAGACTCCCCTGATCTCCCCTGGGACGGTAGCAGGAAAGGTTGGGATGAGGGATGCGGATGCTGGTAATAAGGAATGGGTTATGGGAAAGTGGGTGGGAATGGGGACAGCGAGGTTTTTGTTCTAATCCTTAGATGTCTGACTCCTAAAATAGGCCTGAAAACTCAGGATCGGCGTCAGACGGTTCCAGTTGGAATTCAGCGGACCCCACTAAGTGTTAACCATCTGAGCCCCAACATCGAAGAACAGGGAGAACCTGCGACGGAGTGACGACACCTAATCTCTGGACCCCTTTCACAACCAGCCCCCGGCTAACACCCACCAGGTCCCCCGAGTACTCAAGAGACACCTGCCCAGCCTACATAGGTACTAATCCCCCTCGTCTCGACGGTTTCGGATACTGGTAAAGCTAAATGTCCGACAGACGCGGTAACTGTACCCTGTATGCATCCGTCGATCCCTATGTGCACCTGAATCACCTATCTCCATAGGAAAGCCTATGTGACTTATAGGGTTTCGGTGGACCTCTAATGTGCTCCTATGACAACCACTCAGCCACCAGGGAACCCTCATCATACGGGCAGCAGTCATCAGGTGGAAGGAGTAATCCTTATAGAGTACGACTAGCCCTACTCCCGATACTGAGGACGAGAAGCTTCCCTAAGAAGTGAGCCAATCCCTCTTTCCTCGGTCCTAGCAAGTGCGCGCCTCCTAGACTGGTCGCTACTAAAGGCCAGAGACATTGGCCATCATGAGCACCTATCGAAGGCCCTGGATCCTGTTGTCCAGGAACCTTCGTGTCGGCAGCGAGCAGTCGTGCCCGCGTGGGGTGACTGCGGCGGACCCTTAATAAGGGATCCTTTTTCACCGCTTTTATGCCAGAATCCCAGAGCCAACCTCGGTAGCCACCCAGGCTGTCCGGGCTTGCCTCCGCGTCCAGCATCGGCTCTGGTGCAAGGAACTGGCCCATACAGTTTAAGGGAGTCGCTGCCACTCCCTTGGGGTTTTGCATCCCCGGGTGAGTCCTGGCTCTCACCCACCGCTGCCGTTAGCAACCGACCAAAGCTAGGCAGCCGAAACCGCCTTTGCCCAGCCAGCTGGCAGGGGGACCACGAGCAGGTGCACCGCCCTGACACGTGCCATGACTGTTAAGTGGTTGCGCAGTTTACGCTTCCAAGGAGTTAGTCGGAGAGTCGGAGAGAGCAGTTTCCCGCATTATGCCAAACGAAACCGCGAAAGTGTTAAAGCAAAAATAGGGCAACGTGTTGGTCTTGTTTTCTGAAAAAAAGATACCGATGTGCGCTCAGTACTAGAACACGCTGCTGCTGCGTGGGATCCTCACACCAAGGTACTTATTAACAAACTAGAAGCAATTCAAAACCGTGCTGCTCGCTTTGTCCATGGTTCGCTCGGCAAGAATACCAGTGTTTTCGCAATAAAAAAAGGCACTGTCTTGGGACTGCTTACAAACTCGTCGCACAGTATGTCACCTACTATACTTCAACCAGATAGCTAACGAAAAAACAGGTATTAACCGCCAGATTTATTTAAAACCGCCTGCCTACGTATCAAAAAGGAGAGACAATAGCGAAAAGAATAGAGAAATTTATTGCTGCGCCTCGCGCTTTAAATCATCTTTTTTTATAGGCACAATTGGCGATTGGAATAAGCGTCCAGAAAACGTCGTTTGCGCATCTGGTGTTAGATTTGACACCGCTCAAAAGTATTACCGCCATGGCGACATTAAAAATGGTGTTTCTTGAATTGCCGTGAACGTGTTCCTGTCAATTATTTGTTTTTTTTATTCATAATTGCTGCTGCGTGCTGCTGCCCACTGCAATGTTTAATGACCGTTGTGGAACGTTTTATAGAATGTCTATTTTTTATTTCGCCTTTCGTCTTGTTTTCCTTTTTTCTCTTATTTTTTTGCCCTCGGTTCTGTTGTATAATGTACACTGCTCGTTGCTGCAGCTTTCAAAAGATGCATCTGTTGATTTTTATTTTTGCATATTATGAGATTCATGATTCCGTTTCTGCACTGTAAACTTTTTATGTATCTCCTACAACTATGCCCCCCGGGGCGAATGTAGTAAGCTGAATAAATAAATAAATAAATAAAAAATCAGTACGAGCATCTTATTGCCACTTAGGTTCCAAGGCTCCCTTGATAAGATCAGGTTGTCTGTGGCAGAAAAGTAAACGAAAGGCAGGAAGTTAAGACGAGCAATTGGGGAAAAGACGCCAAAAGGGAGAAACGAGCGTTATGATTAATTAATGAAATTTATGATCTTTCTTCGAGCAAAAAAAAAGGGTCAACATAGCCAGAAAGGACATTTCAACATGGTGCGTTTACTTAAAGTGCGCTTCGTGTCTTTGAAGTTTGCGCACGGCATTTCAAAGCCCTAACCGGTTCATTATTTGCCACCAGATCGGCACCCATCCGTACCGGGAGCTAAGGCAAGGGCGGATAGAGTGCAGAGATGGCTTTGCTTTGGAAGTAAATAGGAACCCCCTTTTCTTGGAATTCCGTCTGCTCGAAGAGTAAATGTGCACACGTTATTGACGCGCTAATCTTGGCTTGTGATACGAAAGCTGGGTGGTGTTTGCGACCACTGCTGACTTCGCTGACGATGTCACTCAGATCTCCGCTTCATTTCTGCCAGTTTATTTTTTTCCCCATTTCTCTGCACGTTACTCCTCTGTTCTTTATTTCTTCCCTCTGTTTCCTCTTTTTCATCCTGAACTACCTGTTCTCCCCATTGTGTTGAAGTGTCGAGCACTCTACAGTCCGCTATCGTTAAGAAAGGATGGTTCCGTCTGATACACGGAATAGAAGAATGATATTACTGCGCCCCTTTCGACGTTCGAAAACATCACGCGATATTAAGTGCCATGTTGTCTTATGTGTGCTTGAGGGCTTACGCCCGCTCGTGCCGATGTGTGTATGTGTGGGCACGCGCGCGCGTGTGCGTTCGCGCGAGACTGCGCATGTGATTTGTGCGTTGCTCGAGCGGGTGCATTGTGTATGTGCGGGTGTTGTTTGCATCGGCACTAGACGAATAGAGAAAAAGGAACCGTTCGTAAACGTATAGGGACACCTAACCAATTCCAAAGATGTGCAAATGCATGATTGCTACTTGTAGCGTAGTGTGTGGCTGCGTTATGTCGCTGAGGGTGGTGTTGCGGTGGTTTGGAGGAACGTTGCATCGCTGCAGCAGGTCACCTTGCACCTTTGACTGTGTTGTGATACTGTCGGCCCGGCGTCGGCAGTAAACGGGTGCAGCCGAAAAGCTGTCGGTGTCTTTGTCATTTACACGTGGTTCCGCGTGGGCCCAGGTGTTGCCACGGCAGGGTGCGCTCCTTGGTTGGAGTTTCATTCATTATGCACTTACTATGGAGCTCGTCACAGCCTATTGGAGGTACTACGCAAGCTTTCATTCTCTGTTCATTCATAAGGAATGCACCATGAAACCCGTAGTAGGAAATAGAAATTTGTTGGGCAGCTTTTCTGATGACTTCCAGGTCACAAGGGCGTTTTCGCGAAAGACCATGCAACGATTTAGTTGGCAAATAGGTATCACGCTGAACCAGCCAACTTTAATGCACACTAGTTATATTTCGCACCATACGATGATTAGAATTATGCAAACACGTTATGTGGAATTATCATGTAACAGATTAATTAAAAGGAAGTACGCGGCACGCCGCAGTGAGTACTGTTAAATATGGTACAGAAAACGTAAAAGCCGAGTGGTAAGGCCCAACAGAGAACATGCCTCGATATCAAGAGAGACAGAAGTTATAAGCGGGTGGGAATATCAGAAGAATGGAAAGATCAAACGAGACAAATTATCCTACAACGGCGGAATGTCAACCTAGACAAAAGGTACAACCAGAAAGATGGTCCACTTGGGCATTTTTGGTCTCGTTAGATCTTTCAACTTTTGGAACGTTGGGGTACTGATTCACAAGATACGTGTCGGAACGCCCAACGAGACAGAAGATCTGGACGGGCACGTGAATGGTAAGACAAAACACCCGAGAGGCCTAAAGGTCTTACCAAGCCTAAATACTCAGCGAATACAGCGTGGCGAAAAATCTAACCGTGCTAATTCATCTATGGAGAAGGAATATACAAAACAGGGTCAAATTGCAAGGTTGGTAAAATGTTGGTTAGGCCATTTATTGCGGCCGCTCCGATAATTTCGTTTCCTTCCCACTGACTTATCCCCTCCCTCCCCCCCCCCCCCCCCCGAAATATCAACTGAGTGATATACAAGGCGGCAGGAGCAGGGCAGTTAATCCTGCTGGGCTTTGTGGGATGCTAATCACCGTTTAGCCCTTATCATATCGGTGTCTCTGAATTCTGCTTCATCGAAGCGTTTTTCTAGTAAACAAGACAATTACGTTCTTTTTGTCGCCTTTGTGTGATAAATTTTAGTTATATAAGATTCCAATATCAATTTCGTAATCAAGACGAGACTAAATGCAGTGTTGTATGCAATAAAAACAGCTGACACTTCACCAAGTGGCTAAACCAACCCTGAAGACTTATTGTTTTAAAACACCCCATTATTCAACGCTTTTTCATCTTTTGTTCAACATCAAACCGTGATTTTTTTATACAGAAAGCTGCCATTTCTATACCTTGTTTTTCACTTTTTCGTCAAGCAGTAGATCACGTTTGCTTCTTGAAGAGGGGTCGACGTTTCCCGTAGGCATTCCGAGCAACCAAAGTGCTGCCGTCTAGAAGCACTAAGCACCTATGCACGATTAGCCAGCTTGGCTGGCAGCGTCCGGATATGTTCTTTAAAAGGTTGCTGCCAGCAATACTGAAGTTGTGTCACTCCTTGTAGTATGTAAAAAACGCGTATAAGGACAGTGAAAAGGGCAAACAGTTAGCGCGTTCTCGCAATCTTCTTACGGTATTTGCGGCTATGCCAAATATTGGACCGAAATCGAAACTGAAACTAATCTGCTGTACATAGCAAAAGAGCCTGCTTGTACTGTTGAACAGTTAAAGCTTTTGAAACATGAAAACACATTAACACATGTCCTTTTGAAACACATGTGATCAGCAGGAGTTCGTCCATGAAATATTTTTTACGTGTTTTAATAGTCGTCTCAGGAAACAGACCAGGATTCGCATGTCAGAAATCGTTGTGCCGGAAAGCGCATGAGACGGCGATACCTTGGGACAAATTCTCTAAAAAGAGGTGTCGTTTTGAAGGATTAATCTCCTGTATTCACGATGTTCCTATTTTTTTCAATAAGTAGGGACAGGTGTAGAAGCGAGTGGTTGATTTGCCTTTTCCTGTAGGCTTCGTTTTTTAACACACGTTTTGAAGCCTTGGGCCTTAACGTATTTGCTAGGGCCACATTTCTTCAGCTACAGGAAGTGGTAAGATAGTGTAGAGGAGGCGGGCTTAACTCGCATACCAAGGTCAAGGTTCCGCGGTCAGCCATCCCATCCTTCCAGAACTAGTTTCAAACTCAATTACTTTACTTTTATTCCCTTCGTGCCGCGGAAATTCGGTTTGCTATTTATCACTCATGGCCACGACGACACCAAGTTTTCCGCGCATAGAGATTCTTCTCAACTCAAATACCTAAGGTTTATTTTATTCGCTTCGTTGGAAATATCGTGTGTCATTTCTTTGTATCGCTGATTACGACGCTATATTTTGGCCGTGCCGCGCAAGTTATTGCCATCGCACTAATGCACGAATTAAGGCGGGCTTTTGGTAGATTTGGCACTACATTTCACCGCTTGTAATGCGCGAAATGTTTGACTATAGGGACCACGAAAAGACGACACGGATAGGTGCTACTCTGAACAAATATGTAGTACTTTAAGAATTCACATGTTATAGCAGAAATTGTGCGCGCATCTATAAAATCTAGAGGGCAGAGAGCACAATTTCAAGTCTCATGTGAACAAATGACAATGTTTTGTGACTCATCTTGTGTCCTGCTATACCCTAAAAAAACTTTACCAATCCTTCTTAATGAGTTGAAAGAAGTGCGGCAGCTTTCTCACATCAAGATCTTTGATAAAAGTGTGTCCAATCGATCGTCAAACCTTGAAAGACCCAAATCGCAAACGAGGTGCGAACCCAAGCGACAATTTTTGGCGCAATAAGTACACGCATCTACGAATGACCTAAATGTATACGTGCATGGTTTATGAGATAAAGGTACACTATTGTACTCGTTCTCCATGATCTATGCGTGTGTCATCTTCTACAACCATTCCTCTTTCGGGATTTTCAAGTAACCGTTTTGACACAATGGAAGCACAGCTTCAACCACGCGCCGTGTATCCGGAGTTCTTATCAGGGCTTTTCGATTGGCCAACCAGTCTATGGATAAATGCATCTGTTTTTTGACAGAACGCCATCGGTCCAACTAACAAAGCTTTCGCTTTAAAAACCACGACGACCCAATAAACAGGCGTCTGGGTCAATTGGAGGGGTTAATCGGCGAAGAGGCCAGCGAAGGAATTTCTTTGGGCACCACAGAAGCGTGGCATGCGCACACCCACGTTACCGCGGCGGGTCAATTTTGGAACTTATACAATATCTCTCATGAGCTAATCGGCATGTTTAGGTTTTGCAGTATGCGCAAGGGATCTTTTAAACGTTCAGATAAGCGCGACTTTGCCAATTTTGCTGAAAGAAAGTAATGTGACAGACTGTTCACTTTTGCGAAGAATGGGATACAGCTTGAGTCATGTTGCGGACAAGTTTTGAGGGTACAAGCAAAGGGAGATGGAAGAGGGGGGGGGGGGGGGGGCGTGGTAGAGTTGGGAAAAAATGCAATTCAAGGTAAAAGCACTATACGTGTGGGTTGTAGTGTCTTGGGGAAAAATCACTCTCAGGGTCCTAATTTTGATGTACTGCAAACAATAGGGAATGTGGTCGAGGAGCATTATACGCATGTAAGGAAGAGCAGTACATTGTTTGCTGGCATGAACTCGCTGTCTATTCCTCGGACGTTTACCAGTACTTACAACTTTCCCTTATAAGAAACGGTGGCCACATACATGGTAACGTTCAGGGTAGTTTTAGATGTCTGAAGAGGGTAGCCGCAGTGGCGGCTCCACTCTCGAGAGTGGGTTGGGATTCTGGTAGACCGGTCAAGTGGGCGTTTTTTTTTAAGAGCAGGTGCCTGTCTTTTCTGCCCTAATATTTAGGTTTAAATCATTAGCCAGCTGGACCAGCAAGTTTTACTCTGTAAAATGGCACTGCACAAGAAACTAGCATTCCAAATCTAGTCCACTAAGTTCCTGAGCAATTCCCACGATCCGGTTAGGCGGAAGCAAGTTGTACGCCGGTCTGGACAGGGGGGGCAGCGTGGAAGTGGTGAAATAACCGAAGGCCGATTACCTAGCCTCGAATCCTGGGTTGGGGTGCACAAGCCAGCGATTGGCACATGGGTCGTAGGCTTCCAAAGCTGCACGTGCATGTCCCTCGCACCATCCTCCCACGACGAACAGCATCTCGTAAGGCATGCGCGGAAGCCAGCGATCTGGGTTTGAGCCGCCGCAGTTGTAGCAATAGTCCACCATATCCAGCTTGACGCCGTTAGCTGCACGGGGAGTTTCAAAGTTTATTAAAAAAATACAATCATGTGCGATTACACAATGTAAGTATACAAGATGAGGTTCCAAGGTAAGAAACCGCGGGCGGCACCTGCCATGCTTCTACATCATAAAAAGCGAGCATGCAAAAAGACATATTTGGACGTTAGCAATCCATTAGCACGTAACGGTAAAAAAAATTTAGTGGCGATACAGAGACACTTCAAAAGCAAACAATAGTAAAGTATACATACAATATTGCTCAAATCTATATACTGCAGGAACTAAATGAGAGTAAATCATTCGAGAAAAAGAGAAAAAATATTATGATACTTATTGCGGAAAATGTGAGTGTTTTCCATAATTTGTTCGTTCTTTGGGCAATAACAAGTTATTTTGAAACACAAAAAGTTGGACAAGGTATTCATAAAAGCGAACTATACTTTGGCTTCCTCAAAAAAAAAGTGATTTCCAAACCATTTTTTTTTACCTACTAAACCTGGATGTTGGAGGAGTTTATTTGACGGAAAAAGCAATAAGGCCTTTGTATTCTTGTCCCTTTTGGTATTCAACTTTGTCGTAGTGCACATGAAGACATAACCAAACGTAAAGCAGGATGGTGGAGGAGCACAGGAGCTTTCCCTCGTCCTCTCTGATGTACAGTCCCATCGCATTTGTCCCCCATCATATTTTAGCGTTAGGTTTTTCTTTTACATTTTCAGGGTGATTTCTTTCCTGACTTTGTAAACGCGCAGACTGCGGTCCCTGCTGAGTAAGACCATCGTTCGCTTCTTATTATAAGACCAAACAACACAACGGAGAAAAATGACAAAGGCGATTTCTTTCTCGCAACTGCACGTTCAATCGATAGAAACAAGTATATACGCGGGAAGATTCTGCGCGTGCTATGCGCAGAACAAGCAAACGGAAAACATGACTACACTGGCTACCCTAAACAATCAAAATCTCGCGAGCGACATCAAGTGTAGTGCTTAACAAGAATGCCCCTATATAAGAAATATCAAAATTTTCGTGCCATCTACCTACGCATCATTTCTAAGTACACCATTTTTTGTCGCTGAAAGTCACAGTTGTACATAGGTCGGCATACTCACTCGTGAGTACACTCTTTTGTACTCAAACTCACGAGTGAGTACGATGACGATTGAGTACACACCCAGAAAAAAAAGGTGAGTATGATGACGAGTGAGTACAGGGGTAAGTCCACTACTCGTGAGTACAGTACTCATGAGTACACTACTCATGATTATGAGTACTCATGAGTACAGTATTCATGAGTATGAGTACTCATGAGTTTGAGTACTAATGAGTACACAGTACTTAGAGTACACAGTACTCGTGAGTACACAGTACTCATGAGTACACAGTACTCATGAGTACAATACTCATGAATACTAATTTTGCAAGTGTTTGCACTCTTGAGTATATGCACTCATGAGTACAGTAGGGCAAACAAGTTTTATCACGAGCTCGAGTCCGGACGCGCGTGTACGAGTCGCAAACATTTAGCGGTGCCGCTGTGCAGCTTAACAGTCAAGGATGGCAAAATTAGACAACGAAAACTGCACCTCCCCCATTTCCCGGTCCCTGTATGGCGCTGTAAGCGTTTCTCGGCGGTCGCTCGCAAAGGGGTCACGGTGAACAGGGAAAAACGAGGGGGTGAGGGCCCGGCGGGAAACGCGGCCGCAGTTGCTCTACTCCTATGGCACTTCTTGATTGCCGCAGTTATTTTTGTTGACGCAGCCTGTGAACGCGTGGCGGCTTCATTGCGCTTGCTCTCTTCCAGTTGTTTTAGGGGAGAGGCGGTGGAGGCTGCTAACAACGCACGTACTAAGCGTACTGAAGTCCCTCGTTTTCGGTCTTCAGAAGTTTTCGTAGACGCTTGTCACGCTGTGTAGTCGTTTCGTGAGCCGAACCGCTCATTTCAACAGTCGCAGTTAATTTACGTAACTCGCGTCAAACCGACTGCGTGGTTTGTAACGTTTGTCCCACCGAAATTGTCCGCACCATTCCGCTGTGCGTATTCAAGCGACAATTTGGCTGATGTACTTGCGCCCATATGGTTTTATTAGGTTCCCGTTTTGAAATATTTTGCTCAGGTTCGCTAGTAATATGGTCTCGTGTAGTGCTATTTACAAGTTAGCATATAGCCCCACCGTACAGGCGTGGCGGTGGAATTTGCCCCAGCAATGGAAATAAAATATCCGAATACCCCTAAGCACGTTTGTGAGTTGTGCATCGGACATCATAATATCCAATTGAACGCGTGCGACGCCTTGTTTCGCCTCGCATACTTTGTTTAGCCTCGCATAATTAGTTACACATTTTATTTTTTTCTGTTTAGCCTTTCATTCGAGCCACGACCTAGCTAAGATGTTGCAGTCGACAGGATCAGGATTTGAGGCCATGAGAGGACGAACGGACGAAGAGACGAACAACGTGGACGAACCGCACCACGACTAGGAGAGTGCGGCACGCAGACGTGAGACACCGACGCACTCCATGTCAATGGTGGTCGACACACTGCTGTCCTCAACGGAACGCTACGTCCTATGCTCTGCGAAGAAACTGCAGTTCGTGAGCGCACTATGATTACGAAGGCTACCCTGCTCTGGCCGTAAGGACGACATCGTTTTGCGTCTTCTAGAGGACAACGGAGAACGTCGCCATCTCTCCAAACGAACGAATGTGCCAACGCTACTTCAGGCTGCTTCCGACACCAAACGGCAGAGACCCTGCAAGCGGCGCTGTTTGAGAGGAGAGGAGGAGGAAAAACTTTCTTAATGTACAAGACAGAGTTAAAGAGAGGGAGAGGCGGTTAGGCCTTTCTTGCGTGGGTGGTCTTCCTCAGTCCGGGATCCCACTGGTCGAGGCCGCCGCCCGTGGCCGCTGGACGAGAGCCCGCTGAACTCTAGGTCCGAGCAGCTGGACGGGGCCGCCTCCTAGCCCTCCCTCGTTGGCTTCACTTTGTCTTTTAACCCTGGATTATACTGGCAGGCCCATACCATATGATACGTGTCTGCCCACTGACCGCAGAAGTTACACGAACCCGAGAAGGACGGGTTGATGTGTTTGAGCATTGCGGGGCTGTAGAATGAGCCCGTCTGCAGCCGGCGAAGGTGGCGCTCCTCAGTTCTATCCAGGCCCTTGGCGGGCACCGGGAACGCCCGCCTACCGTGGCGCAGGTATGTTTGACCTCAGAGAATGTGGTTAGCGGGTAAGGTACAAGTGTATACGGTCAGAGCCTGGGAAGTCAGAGGAACTCCGGGGGAGAGACGCTCGGGCGGCTGTGTGCGCAGCGTCGTTCCCCTCTACTCCCTGGTGGCCAGGTACCCATAGAAGTTGTTTTATGGTGTCGGATATTTCTGGATTGGCATTCGTGAGAATTTGTTTTCTAGCTAGGAGTGCTATCCGACCGCTGATGAAATTTCGGCAAGCTTGTTGCGAGTCAGACATTATGTGCGTTGCGTCAGAGTGAGTGGCGGCCAAAGCTATAGCCGTCTCTTCAGCAAACTCAATTTTACTCGTTTTCAGCGATCGCCCATCCACCTGTATTCCCTCATGCAGGAACGCAACCGTACAGATGCCCTCCGGTGTGGGCCCCGCTGCGTCTACATAATACACGCCTTTACGGGTGCCATATTGTTTTGTTATGGCTGTTGCTCGGGCTTGCCTTCTTCCTGAGTTTCGGTCAGGATGCATATTACGGGGCAGAGGTTTAACGATTAGTTTGCGGCGCCAAGGGGGAGAGATGTCCGCTCTGTCTTCAGTGGTAGGGGGTAGAGCGATGCGGAGATCTTCAAGGACCTGCCTGCCAGTAGTTGTCATTGACAGTCACATGATTTGACTCGTGTATTGAGCCTCTACGAGCTCAGTGATCGTATTGTGCATCCCGAGCTGTGTTAAACGTCGGTGGACGTTTTAGACGGGAGTAATAACAAATGCAATAACGCCATTGCCCTTAACAAACTTAAATCCACGTGTGAACAAATCAGCCGCATGATCGGTCGAGTATAAGGCAAACACCGGGGCGTCTCCAGGAATGCGAGACGCTCCGCCTAGTGGAGGCCTTCGTCATCAGCCGCGTAACATATGCAGTGCCCTATCTCAAGGTACGACAAAACGATCTTAAGAAACTTGACAATATGATCAGGTCAGTTGTTAAGAGTGCGTGATGATCCAGAAAGTTTTCTGAGACAACTGGCGAGGGCCGGCCGCACGTTTCCCACGGTGCCTGGACTGCACGAGATCCGGACATAGGCAGAATGCACGACGACACGCACATGAACGATACGACGCATGCAAAATTGTGATTGCGTGCTCACCGGACCTCTCCCAGGTAATCGCCACGATTACGGAAACGCATCGAAGGTCAGTGCATTTCTGGCGAGATAACGAACACACGTTGCTCTGCTACATCGCCCACGAGCTACATCGCCCACGCGCAGGTCATTCCAGCAACGAGCAACGAGGCGCGCAACGTACGCAGCGTGCACGAGCCAGAAGGCACCACGTTCCTGGCACCCGCTATTCTGGTACAGACGTACACGAACTGAACGCTGAGAGCACGGAACGCAACGGAGCCAGTACGTACATTTTTCGCTCGTGCTGTCCTGGCGCCGGTCCACGCAACCAACGACATCACATCCGGATTGGTGGATATGGCCACGACAAGCGAACAAGACCCACGGCGGCCGAAATGCACCATACGTGGCGAACAACCGCACACCAATTATAGGGGGTTTCCTAGATAAAACGAGACGCACAGCGCACAAAACGCACCAGAGGCGACCAACGACATCCAACTTCAACCAGTGGAACTGACCACGGCGAACGAAATGCACAGCGCACGGAACGCCACCAAACCAGCACACACGGAGGAAACTACTATTCGCGACATCCTCCGCTCCCACTGCTGCTATCCGGACTTGGCCAGCGAATGTAACAACCGCAGAAATCACCTGGCCACAAGCAACAATAGACCCAGCGCACGCAGTTCAACCCTACCGGAACGCACGAGCTCTCCACACCCGCTGCTCCAGCCCGACGTCCAGCGGACGAACGACATAACACTCGTGCAGGTAGGTCCATCAACTAGCAACGACACGGCCAGCGCATGCGGCATGGCCGAGCTAGAACGAACAAGATCCCCGGCACCCACGCTCCGACCGAGACTCACACGACAAACACCATTTCGTACAAGAGGACGCAACCGCGAGCAAGCGGACTCGGGACGAACGGAGCCTGCTTGTATGGGAGAGATAGCGATTATAGCATTCTCAAAACAACGGGAAAAAGACGAGGGCTTGAGCGACGACACGGACACGGCAAGAACGGAAACAAATGAACCCGATCCAGACGAAGGCATCGAATGCCCTAACGATGAAGTCACGCTTGCGACGCCAAGGAAGTGGGACTGAACGGACGGCATGAACCACGCCTGCTTCCCCACCACAACGGTTTCACTTCCGAAACAACACTGCGACTGCGAGCACGCAGCCGCAACGACCTTGACCGATCAGCCATGCCACCCTACGAAAACGCCACGCTACCGCACACTAAACGAAAAGCCAAACGGCTCCCGCACCATACGCAACGCACACGACAATTCAAGCAACGTCCTCAACGCGCCGAACTATGCCATTCCTACACAACGCAACTCGCCACAGGACAAACCGGACGTCTACGCCCCCACATGCATCAAACATGCGACGAGCTACACGAACACAATCGCCGACGTAAGCGGCGCGGCTAACGCAACGCCATAAACACTGTCAAGTTCAGGTCTGACGAAGGCTATCCCACGGCACACACACAATAAAATCATGCAGATTTGAAATTCACCGAAACTCAACGAGACGAACGCCCGCTTAACGAAGTTTCTAGTATCCGGAACAATAAAAAACAAACGCCAGCATCGAGCATCTGTGAATAAGCGGACAGTGATCTGGATACGAACGGACGTCAATCTACGCGAACGTTTCATTGTGCCTGCGGGCAGGCACAATTCAGATTTGGAGCACGATTACGAGAGTATCAGCGCGCCGGGAAACGAAAACGGACGACAAAAGCTGCCACCCGAAGACAGGCACAAAACCGCAGTTTACGGCCACGACCGCACCGGCAAGTCCCGAGCTCCCCTGAGCCCGACTCAGCCTAGACTTTGCTGTTTTATTCCTGAAACAAGAGGAGACGCCAGATGCAACGCGAGTGCTTACGTTCCGTTTCGCTCTCTCACATGTACGTGCCTTCGCGCAGTAAGTCGCCCTACGACAGTGCACCGCGTCAGACGTTTCTTCCTCTGTCCTGATATATATGTAACCTGTGATTTTCTAATCAATTAAACATTTTATTTCTTTCTATGTATTCTTCCATTTGAGATACGACATAGCTAACAGTGCAGATAACTTGATTATTCGTGAGTAATACAAATGTAATACTCATGAGTACAGATTGAGTACCCATGAGTGTAGAATGAGTAGTAGTCATGAGTGCACAATGAGTAGTACTCGTGAGTGCAGAATGAGTAGTACTCGTGAGTGTAGAATGAGTAGTACTCCTGAGTACAGAAGATTGAGTACTCATGAGTACAGAAGATTGAGTACTCATGGGTACAGATTGAGTACTCATGAGTACAGAGTGAGTACTCAGGAGTACAGAGTGAGTACTCATGAGTACAGATTGAGTACGAATACTCGTGAGGACAAATGAGTTTGAGTACAAGTGAGTATGATTACAAATGAGTATTTGATGAGTGAGTACGAGTGATTTTGTGAACAGACGAGCTTTTTGAGTCTGAGTTTGATTGAGTACAGCATGAATGAAAAAAATTGTGATTGAGTTTGAGTGAGTTCTTTCTGTTTTGCCGACCTATGCAGTTGTACAGCCGACGTACGCCTTCCCTTTTCTTCTAACATCAAATGCCTCTACTATCTCCCTGGTTCACCTGCACTCATGCCGCAGTAAAATACTGGTGTCCTCAAAAACGACTACATCCCCATAGGCGACAACAAGCTAGGAAATGCGTATGTCGTTGTGTCATTCTGAGAACTTTGTGAGCTTCCCACCGTTCAATGAATGCTGCCAGGTTTACTATTGGCCTCGAGGACGTACCGTATCGCGACGTACGAGTAACGTCACTTAAAGGACGCCGAGTTATGTTGTCCTCTGCTGGAACACATTTCCTGTGCTTATGCGACCATGTGTGTGTGCGTGTGTGTATGCGTGCGTGCGTGCATGCGTGCGTGCGTGTGTGTGTGTGCGTTCGTGTGTGTGTGTGTGTGTGTGTTGCCACCCCGTGCACCCTCTTCATGTTTTGATGCAATGTGCACAAAAAAGTTGTTTAGAGCCGAAATATTCCGGGCAAGCAATCAGCGCCTTGGGGAACAGCACGAACTAACAGGGATACAAATAAGAAAAATGAAGAAGACAAGCGCTGAGAAGTGCTCGCATAAATTGCAGTGTGGCTTTTTTTTATATTATAGTTATGCCTTGATTTGATAACTTATCACTGGCGTCATCTTTACGGCTGATATGTTTACTTTTCCCGACAACTTGTCCGCAATGTATGAATGGTACTAACGCGAGTTTTCAACGCCTTCGAGCTGGTATAGGCTTTCCTATGTTTAGTTTTCATTAGGACCACTTCGTGGGAACTTATAATTGCAACCTCGACTTTTGTATTTTACAGTGAGCTTGCCTTTCTCTGGCATCAAGTTCAAAAACTCACGACTCCTCACAGAAGGCGAGGCTGTGTACAAAGCCACCAAATTGAGAAGTTAGGGGAACCCAAAGGCAACACCCTCGCGCGCGACGACTTTTAGAAGAAGGTCTTCTCCAGCAGCTCCCAGCCGGCTACGTATGCTCGGAGTCGGGTGTTAGGAACTTTAGGCTGAGCGTCGCGGCCGATATTTCATCGCCGCCATCATTACACCAGCGAACGACAGTCTATAAAACTACTTTTCACCCCACTGTCACCCACTTTGTCGTATGTAGAACTTTGTAAACGCTGTGATTGCCATTTAAGCGTTCGATGATCAAAATAGCTGCCACGACTTCGGCCGTTTCCTGCGCACAGGTATCGCCATCCTTCGGGCGCTCGCCGCACCGCGTGTGAAAAGGCTGACGGTGCCGGGACTGACCTCCATGGCCGTACGACGTGGATGGCGGCTAACATTTGAGTAGCTGATGACACTACCTACCACAATATTTCATCACACTAACATCCACTTTGGCGAACTTCATTTTGCGTAATCAGCGCGACTTTAAAAAGCGGCGACGAGGTGTTGCTGCCATGACCTGTGTCGGTGCGAGCCGCTTCGTGGGCCGTGTGGGTAGGCACGGCGGGCGTCTGTGTGTAGAGTTTGTGCGAGCAGTAAACGTTTCATGATTTCCTGCTTTATACATTTCTTTCGAATGACAAGTGAACTATTGTTACGTGGCGCAGGACATGAACCATGAGATGAGGTCGATCTATTTTACACAATTTAGATGGCGGCTATCGCAGAGCTCGCACAGGCTGCACGCCAGCCGCTTCCTCGTTGTCGTCGAAGGTGGGACACCGGGTAATGTCCTCCTGTTCTGTAACATCACCCCCCGGCTAAAGACGACCGTCGCGGTCGAGCTCGGTCACCGTGAGTGGACGGGTGCGGTGAGGAGGAGGTGCGATGCGTATAAACAATGAAGTCCTTTCTGCCGCGAATGACGATGGCGGTCTCCGATGACGACTGGTCCCCGAACATCGACGCCCACAAGGCCACGACGAACCGATGAGGGTGCCGAGAACCGCGCCGGACGAAAAGGCTGGGTACACGGCATGGGCGACACGTCTTGGCTGGTCACATCTTGTGGGGTGCCGGCTCTTGATCGGCTTCTCACGGGCTGGGGGCACGGGGCGGGGGCATCGTCATGGGCTGATCGCGGCGGGGCTGGGGCTGCCAGACACGGCCCGCGTACCCTCGATGTTTGCGCCAGGGCCGAGACGGAGCGATGCTGGGGCCAGGACGGGGAGAAAGGCGCACACTCCACCAAACATGTTACGGGGTGCAGGACATGAACCATGGGATGAGGTCGATCTATTTTACACTATTTACATGGCGGCTATCGCAGAGCTCGCATCGGCTGCACGCCAGCCACTTCCTCGTCGTCGTCGAAGGTGGGACACCGGGTATTGTCCCCCTGTTCCGTAACAATATAAACATTAAGCTAGGCGACAGTCGTAGCCAACAATATCGATCGGGGAAACGAGCCGCAGCTTACGCTTACACTCGGCTCGGTCGCATACGTACGCATACACCACCATGTTCAAGTTGTTTGCGGGCAGCCTTCAATCGTTGATACGGTTATAAAGTCTGCATAAGGTCAAACTACGCTTCACACACTGAACATAACCCTCAAATTCCAAAAATTAACGCGAAAATACGCTTAGAAAGCGCGTCCTAAGAAAGCATTGTCACGCGCTGGAAGTCAAATATGCAGCAAGATAAGAACGGGTATCCTACAAGTGACGTCAAAACGATCGCAGCACCGGCCTTTTTGTTGTGGCTCGCGCACCCAATAAATGTGGGAGTTTTTAGTTAATCTGTTCCACGTGATTGATTGATAGTGTTTAACGCACTGACGCTGCAGAGGCGATGAGGCGCGCCGTACTGGAGGGCTACGGCCATCTCGAGGTCTTTAACGTTCGCCGAAATCTAGAAAAGACGAATGCTTTCGCTTTTCGCCTTCATCACAAAAGCGTCGGCCGCAGCCGGGAGTCGAACGCGCGTCCTTGTGCTCAGCAGCACAATGACATAGCCACTGAGCCACCGCGGCGGGCGCCCGTCTCGTTGAGACGGGCCCACCCGTCCATTGGATGGCCCGTACCAAATAAAATAAGCCTCTCTTATTTCTTTGAAGGTGCCATAGCGTAAGGACCTATTGCGTGATCTAGAAACCTTGGTCGTTGAAGGCTGCCCGACATTCTGCCCGATGATGGTACTTATTCGGCTTTCTTCAGTGCGGATTACTGCCTTGTACCGCACGCTATCTGATATCCGGCTCATCAGTGCCGAAAAAGTTTCGTCCTTTGTTCTCCTTTAAATCCCGGTCTTCCTTTGTATAGCTGTTTTACCCTGTGCTGCAAATGGTTAAATATTTTCTGCATTTCGGCGACTGTAAGATTGGCTCCGCCGCTTCTTAGTAGGGCCACACCGAGGATGTTTACATAGCTGTTCTCCGGGAAAACATCCGGATCTATATTTAGGGCGATTTATCTATCGTTCGCCAGAGGTCGCGGGGGTGACAGGGCCGTGAAATATTCGAAAACTAATAGACTTTTTGTGATTATACACCATACAATCAGCTTTATTTCTTACTGGGACATATTTCAGTTTGTTTCTCGTCGATATTAAAGGCCTTCTTTGGTTTTTCACTGCCTGACGCTAATTCTGTGCCATTTTTTTTAGCTAGGTTAAACAATGTTGGCGCCGTCAACAGTTTCAGAGGGAGAGTCGCTTTGGTGGTGGCGGAAATTGTGGGCACGGCTGGCGAACGTATCTGCCGGGCATACGATTACCGACGGAGCGTAGAACGAACTTCACTGCCCCGGCCTGGCACCTGAAGAAATCACGCATCTTTTTTCTTTCCACTCCGCTGTAGTATCGTTGTCCTCCTTCCTACACTCCCGTTGTTGCTGCTCTGTATTCGATATTCGTGCGGGCCCTCGTCTCTTGGTGTCCCAGTTTTAGGTTCGGAGTAGCAGGGATGACGTACTTCCGCGGACGCTTGGTGAGCTGAACTGATAAGGGATGGTTAGCATCCACGGAAAAATCGTTAAATGAGCCCAATAACGCTGCCACGCTAATACCCGTAACAGAAAATTATGCTCGAAACCAAAGAGGTAGGGTTTCGTGCTCCTCAGGTGCATCATTTTTTAAGCCTCGATAGATGACAAATGGCACACCCGGTACAAGCAACACCCTGTCCGTCTATCCCCATTTTGCTAATCAGTGTATTTTGTGTTTTTTTCTTCTTTTGTTGGGCGCAACTCAGCAGTAAGTTGATTAGGATGCTTCATTCTATCCAATCGCTTAGATGGAGCTAAATGGGTGCTCGCAATGCCCGTAAAGGTTTTGCGGTGTAAGGTATACCTGCGACGCATACAACATAACGTTCAAAGTCATGCTAAACTCGAAAGAATGCGCTAATTTCTCGGCTGGTGCTGACTACCAAGAAGAAGGGAGGAACTCGTTCTCACACGTGGAGGGAATGACTGAAGCAGGGAAGGTTCCCGGCCAAGTGCCCGGCTTGTCACCGGAGGCTGCGGCCGCCAGATCCGGAGTGAGCGTGGCCATTTGCAGCAGCAGCTGCGGGATCGGCGAGCACGCACACGGGCCTCGCTGGAGTGTGTGGCTCACGGCGGCCTGGTAGGCCATGCTCTGCACCATGGCAGGACAGCGCTGCCGAAATTCCTGCAGGGCCCTACGTGACACACGAGAATCCATGGCTGTTGGTCAATATGCTTGCTTATTTGCCCAGATGGCAAGAAGTGGTTCTACCTGGTGATGCCACTGATATAAGCACAGGTAGCGTCATCCAACAATGACGTGTCATTGTTGGATGACGCTACCGTAAAGGCGTTCGTGTAAATTTGAGTGTAAAAAGAAGGGAGCCTAAGGTAAGAGAACAATAGCCACCACTGCTAGATCCTGGTGCACTAAACGTTAAAAAAATGGCAGATGGCCTGGCTGCGCCAGAGTAAATTATGTGCGAAGGCGGGATACATTTCTCTTTATGCACCCTTCTATAGTACACCACTGCGGTTATGTGTTAGGCTACCCTATGGTTTTGCGTGATTTTTCTATATTAGAAGGTAGCAGTTCCCGGGTACAAACCAACATTGCAGCTTGGGCCAAACGCCACACTTTGGTCATACGACGTCAACCAGTACGAGTAGCGTGAAGTACGATATGTACAGTGAGTTGTTTTTCTGGTGGTTACCGGTTTAAGGCCTTAGACGTCAAAGCGTAGGCCTGCAATCCTACTGTCACGGAGCCAAAGACGACGCAGTCATCTTCAAGGAAAACAAGTTTATTGGAGCAAACTTGCGCTCCCGTAATAACTCAAAGAATACACAGGTGGTGAAGCAGCAGTGAACAAAGTGACGTGCGCACACTGGTGCCGGCGAGTCGAATGCCACCCCATCCGCTCTGCGGGAATTTATCTTCGGGCGCGAGTGTTTCTCGAACCGTCGATTTCATCCAGAACACTGTAGATCAAACAATATTATTCTCGACTGCCGACCTTAGTTCGAAACGCTCTCCCTGTCAAAAGAGATAGCATGTGCGGAACAAAAATAAAGAATGGAACCCGGGCTTCACTTTTCGCGCGGATAAAACATAACACAGCCCGGCGCAGCCGGTCGGCAAAAACAAAACATAAACCCAATGCATGCTTCGCAGCATTAACCCCCCCGTCTCTAACAGTGCATCGACCCGATGCTAAAATTAAAAAAATCCGAAGAAACAACAAAAAAGTTGGTCATCTTGTGTAGTAAGGTATCAGGCGAACCAGCCGGACGACTTCGGGCCGCGTGCTTCGTCGTGATGTTCCGGAATCACCATCCGTGATCACCTTGCAGGTAAGGTGGCCAACACGTCGTAGAATCTGGTAGGGTCAGAAATACCGTCGCAGAAGCTTCTCACTCAGTCCGCGTCAAAGGATGGGAGTCCAAGCCCACACACTATCCGCTAGGTTGCACTCGGCATCTCGGCGTCTCGGCGTCAGTGGTTGTAGCGGCCGGAATCCACCACTGCTGGTCCGTTGTACGAACTCGAGCGAGCTGGCGGGCCTCCTCCCCGCGCTGAAGTTATCCTTCGACGTCGTGGTTGAGGTCGGCGTCTTCTACATGTGGAAGCAGGGCATCAAGCATCGTAGTCGGCCTTCTTCCGTAGACAAGCTCGAACGGCGTCATCTGCGTAGTGTCCTAGATAGCCGTGTTGTACGCAAACGTGACATACGGGAGCACTTCGTCCCAAGTCTTTTGTTCAACGTCGACGTACATCGACAGCATATCCGCGATTGTCTTGTTCAGACCTTCCGTTAGTCCGTTCGTTTGGGGGTGGTACGCCGTCGTTCTCCGGTGATCCGTGTTGCTGTAGCGGAAGATTTCTTGCATCAGCTCCGCAGTAAAGGTCGTTCCATGGTCCGTGATTAGGACTTCAGGGGCTCCATGCCGCAGCACAACTTGGTTTATGAAGAACTTCGCGACTTCTTGTGGAGTCCCCCTCGGAAGAGCGGGGGTCTCTGCGTAGCGCGTGATGTAGTCTGTAGCTACGACACTCCACTTGTTCCCGAATCGTGACGTAGGGAACGGGCCCAGAAGGTCCATTCCAATCTGTTTAAAGGGCTTCGATGGGACGGCGATCGGCTACAGAAGTCCGGCAGGTCTCGTCGGCGTCGTTTTTCGTCGCTGGCAGTCACGGCAGCTCCGGACGTAGTGGGTGACGTCGGATGTAAGGCCGGGGCAGTAGTACTTCGCCTTGATCTTCCCAATACTGCGAGCTGTGTGAGATATCCGGAAAACGGGTAGTCGTGGCACGCTTCTAAACTTTCGTCACGAAGGTCTGCGGGGATGATAAGAAGATAATTCGTTCTCGATCCGGGCCTGAAATTCTTCTTCACGAGGACGGAGTTTTTCCGGCCTAATGCTAATAAGTGGCGTTTGAAAGCCCTAGGCACGGTGACGTTACGACCTTCGAGGTAGTCAATCATGACGCGTAAGTAGGGGTCGGCATGCTGCTGGGCGGCTAAGTCGCTCTCCGTCACGACTCAGAAGAACGCGCTTTCATCGGAGTCCTGTGATGGTGGGTCGACCGGAGCTCGGGACAGGCAGTCGGCGTCGGAGTGTTTCCTGGTTGATTTATGGACGATTGTAACGTCGAACTCTCGAAGGCGCAAGCTCCATCACCCAAGACGGCCAGAGGGGTCATTTAAAATGGCCAGTTAACACAGCGCATGGTCGTCTGTCACAACCTTGAATGGTCTACCATAGACGTATGAGCGAAATTTTGAAATGACCCATATAATAGCGAGGCACTCTTTCTCGGAGGCTGAGTAGTTCTCTTCTTTCGACAGGCCACGGCTGGCATAGGCGATTACTTTCTCGCAATCGGTTTGCTTTTGGACGAGTACGGCACCCAAGCCTACATCACAGGCGTCCGTGTGCATTTCAGTTTCGGCGTTTTCGTCGAAATGAGCGAGCACGGGCGAGTTTTGTAAGCGTTGTTGTAGCTTGAGGAATGCTTCCTGTTGGGCACTCTCCCAGCTAAAAGGGGTGCTATTTTTCGTCAATCCTGTCAGTGGCTCTGCAATGCGTGCGAAGTTGGCTACGAAGGGCCGGTAGTATGCGCACAGTCTGAGAAATCTGCACACGCCTTTCTTGTCTTTCAGTCTTGCGAATTTCCCTATGACTGAAGTTTTAGCCTCGTTGAGGCAGGACTCCACGGCGTTCAGCTCCTCGTACGCGATGCGGCAATTTTCAGGCTTCAGCGTTAACCCTGATTCCGAATAGCCTCGAGTATAGAATCCAACCGTTCAAAGTGTTCGTCGAAAGTTCAGACGAATACCACAACGTCGTCGAGATATATGAGAGAGGTGTGCCACTTCAGGCCAGCTAGCACAGTGCCCATGACTCTTTGAAGCGTTGCTCGTGCCGTGGACAGCCCAAACGGCATCACCTTGAACTCGTATAGGCCGTCCGGGGTTATGAATGCAGTCTTCTGTCGTTCTCTGTCGTCCACTTCGATTTGCCAGTAGCCTGTCTTCAGATCCATTGATGTGAAGTACTTCGCGTGGCAGAGGTGGTCGAGGGCGCCGTCGAGTCGTGGCAGGGGGTACAGGTCCTTTTTGGTGATTTTGCTCAGCCGCTGGTAGTCAACGCGGAACCTTAATGTTCCGTCTTTCTTCTTCACGAGTACGACCGATGAAGCCGAGGGGCTTTTTCATAGCTGTATGATGTCGCCGCTGAGCATGTCGTCGAATTGTGTCCGGATGGCTTCCCGTTCGCGTGAAGACACGCAGTACGGTGACTGTCGGGTAGGTCGGGCAGCATCTTCTGTTATAATTTGGTGCTTAGCTAGCGGTGTCTGACGTAATTTTGAGTTCGACGAAAAGCATTTGCAATAGTGATGCAGCAAAGCCAATAATTTGTTCCGCTTGTCTTGCGGGAGCGCCAGATTCACGTCGAAGGGACGCGGAAGCTTGAAGCTATCTTCGGGTGCGCATTCAAAGGCGGCGACTGCGGTCACATCACTTGCTTCTTGCGTTTCTTCGAGGAACGCAATTGCAGCGCTCTTGTTTAAATGCTGGTACTTATCGGTGAAATTAGTGACCATAACGTAGAATTGGTGTTGCTTAAAGCACGCAATGCCTCTTGCGACGGATACACCACGGTCTAGAAGCAACCTTTGGTCACTCTGTACGATAGCGTGGGTGTCAGGAGCAGCAACTTCACAGTAGACGGTGATAATCAAGATTGCACGGGGTGGCAGGCTGACATGATCATCGGCTATCCTTACAGCTGCACGGTGTTCGGAGTTCGGTTCCGGCGTCATTGATTGATCGTGGGAAAAAGTTATCCACTTAGTCTGCAGATCGATTATTGCAGCGTTATCCGTCAAAAAGTCCATTCCAAGAATTACTTCTCCGGAGCAGTTAGGCAAAATGACGAACGCAGCAGGGTACGTGGTGCCGTCTATGGTAACGCATGATGTGTACGTTCCACTTGGCGTTACGAGATGGTCTCCTGCTGTGCGTATGTGCGGACCGTCCCATCTGGTCGTAACTTTCTTTAGCTTAGAGGCAAATTATCTGCTCATTACTGGGTAGTCGGCTCCCGTATCTATGAGGGCCACTACATCAAAGCCGTCGATGGACGCCTTGACGCCGGACGCCACCTTCCTCAAGTTCGGGGTTCGTCGGGGTGTCGCATCACGGCTTGCGCGTGGTAACTTTCGGGCACAGTCCGTCGTCGTTGTCGTCCTCTCAGCGGGAGGATCGGTCATGTCGGGTATGCGTCGCGCCTTGTGGGCGGCTGTCGTCGTGCTCTGGAGTCACGTCAGGGTTAGGTCGGGTGGTAGGAATGAGGGCATATCGTGAATCACAGTGTTCGGAGCGTCCTTGCGTCGTTGGAGGGTTTTCGTTTTTCTGCCGTTGTGCAACTTCACCTCCAGAGCTTGCTGCATTTAGTTTCCCCCGCGTGGGCTGGGGGACCTTCAACGTGCGAAGTCAGCATTGCTACGGCGGTTCAGCGACTGGTATGGGTAGAGCGACGGCGATTGGTTGAAATGGGCTGGTCCACGGCTGGTGTTGGACAGGTATTCTTCGTTCACAGATGGGCGCTGGCCGAATTGGGTGCTTGGTGCGTCCACAGAGAACCCTCGCAAACCGAAACTCTTGTATGGGCAGCGACGGTAGATGTGGTAGGCCTCTCCGCAGTGGTAGCACAGCGGACGATTATCGGTGGTCCGCCACACGTCCGGCTTCCTCGGCGTCTGGTTTTGGGCTGCACGGAGTCGGGCGGGCGACATTGGACGGCGGTACGACGGGACTTCTTGGCGGCGGGTGGGAGCAGGGCGGGGTCGTCTAACAGCTGCGGAAATGGTCATAGCTTGTGGCTCGCAGGCTACTTCGGATGGCGTTGAAGTCCCCAAAGCGAGCTGAATTTCTTACCGTATCACGTCGATCATACAGGTGACTTGGGGTTGCGGCGTTGTTGGGAAGAGTTTCCGCAGTTCTTCCCTAACGACTGCGCGGATTGTCCCGCGTAGCGTATCAGAGTTAACAGCCCTGGTACCAATCGTCTCTGAAACCATTGTCATGGCCGCTGGATGAAAGGCACACTGACGTGCGGCCTGCCGCGTGCCTCACGCCAAATACTGCCACCCGCGGCGCCACCGTTCCAGGACTGGTTGCGGCCCGCGGGGCGCCGGCTTACGAGCCGCTAATTTCCAAGTGTGGGCATATCATCGGCGTGCAACGCTCTACATATGGCATTTACCAGCACTAATGTTACGCCTGTACAAAGACAAACACGATTAGGGGCGACCGAGCTTCATTTGGTTAAGATGGAAGTTAAATTCCGTTCGCAGCAGCAGCATTACGCGTTGATAGTGTGCCTTCTGTTTCGCATTGCTGTTTCGTTGTGTCTTACATCGCCCGGAATGCTCTTTGTGACCTCACGCCCGGCACAGATTTACGTTTTGTCTGCAAGCTGCCACTGCAGAGGGTATATTAAAATTCCGTACAAACAGAAAAAAATGTTTTTGTGACTGCGCTTGTTATTTATGAGTGCCAACACTTCTCAATGTTTAAGACACAACCAACTTTTATGTAGGTTTTTCCTCTTGCACTAAATAAAACACCACAATTCGTATTAATTTCACGGCACATGCGACTTGATTACACGTTGTTTAGTTATAATACTACTACCATAGCTACGTCGGCCCTTTTTTATTTTGACAATATAGTTTAATGAAAAATAATTCCAGTTTCTACAGGATATGCATACTTGTTCTCTGTAGCCTCGAAAAAATTAAGGAGAGCAGATGGGATGTCCGGGTCAACAAAATATTGAAAAAAAAATATTTGCCGAGCTTCGGCAAGCTAAATTTTTGCCCAGACAGAAAGAAAAAAGCGAAATTGTACAGAAATTCAAAAAACAAATTGCCTAATAATGCGTAAGAATTCAAACACCGCTTTTCCATTTCACTGTTTTTTCTTTGTTGTTTTAAACCAACAATGTACATCTAGAATATCATTACTATTAATTGTTCAAACTGCGTGAATTACGCATTTTTTGTGCAGATACAAGACATTACACTTCTGCATTACGTAGAGATTATGATTAGGTACTCAAAAAAGAAAGCTGACGTAATAATAACGTATGTGAAAATTTTCCTAAGCTACGAAAATTCATTCGAATTGAAGCGCAGTATATTCACAGAGCCAAACTACCGCAACGTCTTTAGAGCTCGCTAATTTGAGCACATACTGGTGCTGCTCCAGAAGCCCGGCCGTTAGCTTCAGGGATAAATGCATATGGGTTTAGATCTGCAATGAAATAACGGAGGAAATGTACCTAGCCGTAGTTCTCATCGCAAAGTTTAAAAAATGCTTAGCAGCTAGGAGAGTGGACCGTACGCACTGTATCTTGAAGACAGCACGACGCATTTATTTTAAATGCGACGCTCAGAGCATCTCTTGTCGGCGGACCTGTGCTTCCTGCGTGCGTCCGTTGTTGTCCGCGTGCGTCCGTTGTCCGCAGCCACTCTCCCCCTCTCCTCCCGATAGCGAACACTCTCGCGAGGGGCATTGGATTAGATTGGATTGGATTGGCTTGGCTTGGATTTGGATCGGATTGGATTAAAGTGGATTGTGTTCGATTGTGTTGCGTCATAGCCGCGGCAGACGCGCTGGCGCCGGCGCGTGCCCAGGTGAGAGCGTGTGCGGCCCAGCGCGCTCTCACTACGCCGGTGGGCGGCGCTGCGCGCGGTGCTGCGCATGTGCAGTACTCTCTCTCTCCGCGGTCTCCTGTCCTTCGGGTGCGCTGCGCATATAACGGGTGTGCCGCTCTCCGGTGGCCTTTCGGTCGACGGTTGCTCTCCGCTTGCGCTTGAACCCCCCTCAGCGTCGCATCACACCAGGGTTCCCGCGAGGGGAGGTGGGCGTAATTTTTCTTTCTAAACCGCCTCTGGAATCAAGTTTTCAGTAGCGTGTTTAATGGCGTTGTCGTGCCTGCGAAAATGAAACAACCCAAATCTCTATGCGCGGCAAGGCATGATCGAGCCAGTATAAGGGTATCAAAAGACACCGCATAGCAAAATTTCTAGTCTTTTCAGATCCTTTTTCAAACATCCTATCGCGTGTCCCCGTTTTATGAGGTGCGCATTCTGACCGGTCGACATGTTTTTCAATAAAAGTGTCTTTAGGGCCAACTTTATTCCGTCGCCGGCAAATATTCGTCCCTCTCCCGTTTGACGACACCGCCTTTCCCGAGGAAAGGTGACATTTTTGGAATTTCGAACGAATAAAGTCCAACCAAATACCCGCCGCTTTTATTGTAACTAATCAACTTGCGGCTTTAAATTGTCTTCAGACAAAGCTAACCGGTGGTTACTATCTTTTTGTTTAATATTATCTTTTTTTAAAGGAGCCATGAAGAGAAAATACAACTTCGTTTAATTTAAAAGAACTAGGATTCAGTATCTCACTCAGCTCCATTACAGCCACAAAAGATGTTTTATAACAAAAAAAAAAGCCAGAAGTACTTAAAACCTTTCAAATTTTGCGCCACAGTGACGTGTTACGAGCAAGAATTACGTCATACGGGCCAACAATAAAACATAATTTTCAGTGCGTGAACTGCACGTTAGCATTCAAGTGATGTGGTCAAATGGAACTAGAGGCCCCATTACAGACGTCCAGTCATGTGTCGTCGCGATAGGTCAGTTAGGCGGCCGCCAATCGCACAAACAAGGTTCTGTGACGTCATAGAAAAGTTGCGGGAAATTGGCTGGGGGGTCGCGACTGCTTCACACCTTTTCTTTAATATCTCCGTTATTTGTTCGAAGGTTGCGATAATATTGGTATCATTGTTATCGGCACAAGCCATCTTTTTTATCACCCAACTTCTATTTTGTCTTCATGGCTCCTTTACAATGTCGTCAAATATGGAGCGTCTTTTTAGATTTGTTAGATTGAACATGTATTGCCTATATCTCACTGAAGAATTATTTTACCTTCTGGCTGCTTCAGTCACGGCCGGACGGCTGAATTGAGCGACAGACTGACTGACATACATACATACGGACAGTCCGTTTTCGCGGTTGAGTAGCCCAGGAAGGACAACAATATCTTTAAAACCCGTGCGCTGGCTGTGTCTCTCAGTCGGCGCAAGCGCTCGCCTACAGGGACCGCCCCGCTCCGTCCCGAAACCAGTCCCCGAACGCTAGCGCCGCGAGGGAGTCAAGCGGCGGCACACGTAAACACCACCACTCACGCCCTCGCCCGTTGAATTCCGGGCGACGCGGCAGGCCGCACCTTGCGTGCGCTCTGATCCAGCGGCCGTGCCATTGCATTGATTGGGCAGTCGTACTGCCTTGTTCGTATGTCAAGCGTCTTCCCCAACCCGGCGGCCTCAGACGGGAATACGTACATGGTCTTGGGGGGTTGCGAACAAAGCACGGGAAGAGCTCTTGCTTTACCGCTCGCATCAGAAACCTTAGTTTCTTTTCTTCGCTCATTTCTGGGTCCGCACATCGAAAATGTCGGTTCATCTCCTAAACGAACACGAGCATGCTTTCATTGGGATGCTGCGTGCGTGTCTGCAGCAGCTGCTACGCCCGTTCCTTGCGTATGAGAGTTGCGAACGTTTTGGAAAGCTCGGCTTTGAACAACTCCCACGTCGTCAGCATACGTTCGTGGTTTTCGAACCAAATGCGTGTGGAGTCTTCAAGATAGAATAGCACTTGCCTGAGTGTTTCGTCATCATCCCATCGGTTAAATGCTCGGACCCTTTCGAGATGCTTCAGCCGCTCCTCAGGAGCGTCCGCAGGGGACCCGTAAAATGATAGTGGCTCCCTGGGTTCCTGCAGAAATACAGGAGTGGTCGCTGCGTTGGTCGTCGTGGATGCGTTGTTCATGGAACCGGTCGGTCGAGGCGTCTTTCGCCTTCACTTTATCCGGCTGCAGTCCAAACTCCGGCTTTTGGCCTAGCTGTCGGCGGCTGGCACAGTTGGGCTTGGCTGACGACTTGAGGAGGGTTTAAGGTGCATGTACCCCGCACCTCCACCAGATGTCACGAAGCCAAAGACGACGCAGTTGTCTTCAAGGAAAACGAGTTTATTAGAGCGAACTTGTGCTCCCCTAACAACTCAAATAATACACAGGCGGCGAAGCAGTAGTCAACAAAGTGACGTGCTCAGACTGGTGCCGGCGAGTCGAATGGCGCGGAGTCCGCTCTGCGGGAATTCATCTTTGGGCGCGAGTGTTTCTCAAACAGTAGATTTCATCCAGAACACAGTAGATCAAAAAAATATTATTCTAGACGGTTAACCTTAGTTCGAAACGCTCTCCCTATCAAAAGAGATAACACATGCGACATAAAAATAAACAATGGAACACGGGCTTCACTTGGCAGGCGGATAAAACAGATAACACAGCCCGGCGCAGCCGGTCGGCAAAAGCCAAACATAAACAAACCCAATCCATGGTTCGCGGCATTTTCGCCAAAAACAACACATAAACAAACCCAACGCATGCACGGTTCGCGGCACTATGTTATAGTCTAATATTAAGCAAACTTCAGGTTCAGGCTTAAGACAGCCCGAGCAACACCATACGCATAGTACACCGGTCTTAGGGCCCGTATTGACGGCTGCAACGCTTCCCACTACCAGGGCGTTGGTAAAAGTGGTGGCAAACAACACTCACTCCTGTCCGCAGAGACCCACGCGCACACACTGCAGCAGAGAGTATAGCACGGGACCGTCGAAGGTGCGCGTGAATGAAGACCAACGCTGGATAGCGTACAGCGCGTGTATCTCGCGACGCACGTTGAGCTCGTCGGATGACAGCAACTCGAACAGCAGCGGCGCCGTCGCCTCCACGAACTCGTCGCTGGACTGCCACAGCTGCAGGTCAAAACGGCACGTTTGACTTCGTAGGATCAACCCATTCTGCCTCTACGAGCGTTTTCGAAGAATGGGAAGCCAACCTATCACTCAAACACCGAAAGTTGGATGCTTTTCACGAGAAAGTATATCAAGGAAACAATAATCTGTCTTGCAATTTTGCATTGGTCGTAGAGACAACAGTGCAAGCCTGCTTTTGCGCAAGGGACGCACTTGCGCTGTTTGTGTGCGTACATTCCATTTTCACTTAGATCATATGCTGTGCCTCCTAATTGGGTGAATTCACGCAATTGCTCACGCTGACTGCTCCCCGAACATTGTGGTCAAGACCACTTGCGACGATTAGAAGAGGGAAATTTGAAACTTGCGATGGGAAAAATATTGATTTTGAGGGAGTAGCGGTTCTGGGAATTGCAAAAAAAACTGCACTCTACGCAGAATGCTGTGACTCGATATTATTTATTTTAGAAACTAAATACTTGGCACTAGAAACTCTTTCTGCTTTGTAGGAATGTTTAAACACAGTTTAGGCATGTTTAATAAGTTAAGCAATTGTAAACATACTCCTAAGCGTAAAAAAGCAATTTCTGCCTATGTGGTTTGGGTGTTTCTGTGGGTATTTTCGAATGCAGTAAAATTACGCCTTTCGTAGAAAAGCTATCGGCTTTGAAAATGTTTTCTTTTTCAGATATTTTGACTGACTTTGCAGAAGCGATTGATTTCTTAAGTTTTCAACAAACGAGTCATACTGTGCAATTACTGTTTACCAAAACCTTCTATATCATGGAATGACCCGGCCCACTGACCCGCCTACATACTTCCAAGTGATGGCGGCTAGCACTAGTGCTTCCACAGCAAAAAGAAGCCAGAAAGGCAATGTTTGGCTCATATACTATTGTGTGGTCGTCTGTCGGAGCACGGTTCATCAGCAACTTACTACGAAGTAAAAAGCCCTTTCGACTAAAATATACGCCAGACCGAGGCAAAAGTGGTTGACCAAAGCTGGAATGCTTTGTACAACAGAAACCTATACTCTGTTTGAACACTATCTAGGCCTTCCAATGACGACATAAGGCATCAAGCTTAGGCTGATTGACCGCCCGCGGCTATCGTGTGAACAAACCAGCCTTACCGCTCTTTGCCTTTAGCGCCAGCTGATCAAAAAGGTGTATCGATAACTCAGTTAATTAGCGAATTGTACCCATTCGTTTATAATTACAACAATTCGAAGCAGCGCTAACACACGGGACGTGGGACAACATGGCGCTGACTACCAACGGAAGGTTTTTTTCAGCAGACTCCACCATCAACCAAGAAAGGAGAGCAGGAAGGCAAACTCGAGATATAAAATATAAAACCTCAAACGTGTCAGAAGAAGGCAAGGGAGCATTGAATAAAACACGTCGCAAATTATTCGGGGGGAGCAACGAAGCCCTTCACTTCAACCGCGGCCGAGCTGCGAAGCCTAATGACGTGGAATCTCCTTATTTTGAAATTTCCGAGTGCCTGGCTTACTCAATTTCCTCCTTCTATATTCATTAGGTATGCGTCGGCTATTTATTGTTTGCGCCGACGTTTGTTAGCCCTTGTTGCAGGCTCGTATCAGCGACCATTGCCATTCACGGCAGTGTAAATGCGACATAGAATAATCAGACAGACTTGGGAGGCTAGTATCCGCGTATATATTTAACATGACCTACTCGGCTAGTAAGGAACCAGATAGCGCGTCGCTGGCACTGTCTTGTCACCCCTAATTCCACACAAATGTACGCGCATGGTTCACGTGCTCAAGCGCTTCGTCGTCTGCTACGTCGTTGTCCACCACCACCGTGGAACCTTGGCAGAACGCTACATATATTAAAGGAGCCATGAAGACAAAATACAAGTCTGGTTTATTAAAAGGACTGCTTAGTCCCGATAACAATGATACCAATATCATCGCAATCTTCGAACAAGTAACGGAGATATTAAAGAAAACGTGTGAAGCAGTCGCGACCCCCTAGCCAATTTCCCGCAACTTTTCTATGATGTCACGGAACCTTGTTTGTGCGATTGGCGGCCGCCTAACTGACCTGTCACGACGACACATGACTGGACGTCTGTAATGGGGCCTCTAGTTTCATTTGACCGCATCACTTGAATGCTTACGTGCAGTTAACGCACTGAAAATTATGTTTTATTGTTGGCCCGTATGACGTCATTCTTGCTCATAGCACGTCACTGTGGCGCAAAATTTGAAAGTCTTTAAATACTTCTTGCATTTGTTTCGTTAAAAAACATCTTTTGGGGCTGTAATGGAGGTGAGTGAGATACTGAATCCTAGTTCTTTCAAATTACACGAAGTTGTATTTTCTCTTCATGGCTCCTTTAATGTTACGGCCTAGTAAAGTTTTGAGAGTACTGGAGTTGGATCCACCTAGGTCTTTCCGCACGTGAAGCCATGTCGTACACGACCCCATAGTGCCAGCGCACTTAGGGTCTCGGGCGCCTGTAATGCAATAGCGTTATTCGGCTGGTTTTTCCATTTCCCCGAGGCTGCTAGCCGTCCGCTCTCAGCCGTGCTCATCAAGCGTCCGCGGAAATGCGTCACCGCTGCCTCCCGAAAGCTACAACTGAAGCACCAAGATTCGAAGGCTCGCCCGAACTGGCAAAATGGCGTAAGGGTAACCGGCGTGTGGAAAGGAGGACCGTGATGCAGCGGCGGAGACGAAAGAAGCAGAGTTTCTTTGTAAGTATACTAGAGAGGAATCAGCGCCTAGAAATCCATGTCGGTGTAGGGGTTATGGGAACCAGTGCTGCTGGGTTGGCATGTCTATTGGATTCTTAAGCGTTTTCTTGGGTTTGATTTCTTCAGTATTCATTACGATGTCTACGATGTAGCCGCAGTAGTCGAAAATCGCTTCACTTCCCTTGCTTTGCTTGGTACCTTGAAATTCGCTCTCTTTGTTCATGCTAAGGCAGCTGTGCTTCATTATAAGGAAGAGGGAGGACTAGTACTGGCGAGCTACCATCCATAAAAGTATTTATAAATACAAACCCACAATGTAGGCATTCTTGTTTGTGGGAAGGAGTGTTTGCCTCGCGGTTCTTTTTTGCAGTAGCAGTACATCAGAGTTCTTCAATATATGCACTACATATGCTAACAGCACGCGGACACCTTCACTGAGCAGGTAATTAGTCGCCGCGAAAGTTATAGCGGACGGTCAGTACGCCGATTCACCGCGAAGGCAATGTTCTTATAGGTACGCCCATAAAACCTTCCTGAGCTTTTCAAGAAATTGGTTATTGAAATATTGACAAAGTCAGAGTTTTTAGTGAGTCTTCTTCCAACATTTCGCAATATTGTTAACTACCAGCTCGATCTGCAGAATAGTAGGCACAACCATCGCAACGCAATGTGCAACTCATGCAACTCATGCAACTCAAAGCAAAGCTACTCTTACATACGCGCCGTACTGTTTCTCTACCCGTGCTATTTTTGTTGTTTGAGGTATTGCAGTGCTTCTTAAGGAATATTAAACTAATAAAAGTAGCACTTGCACGGGTTACATTGTTACATTCACGAAACAACAAAACACAGGTGAGGCTCACGCATTGTGGTGGTTTGAACGTGCGCTTTTTGTTGGCGGTAACTGATACATTAATATGCCGCGGCCCGTGCTTGTTGATGAAAAAAGGGGCAGTTTAATATCATCGCTGTCCCCTTTTATATACAAGGGCGGCAGTAGAAAGCGTCCACGAATGCGGTGGTAACGTCGAACAGGGTGCAGGTGAGTTGCACACAGTATGCAGCGGCGCCCACAGAATATGCGCCAAACACACTGCGAGCCGTGCGTTCGCGTGGCGAGCGCATGGTGATTAAAAAAACGGTAAGAGGACAAGGAAGCATCACACTGCCCAGACGGTGTAGCACAGATGCGTCGTGTACGTCCGATCGCTGAATGCCACTGTGCAACCAACCAAGAACGGTTTTGTTATCGGCTTCGGCGCCGTCGGCAGATCGCAGACGACAAGGGAGAATATTTCCTTTCTCGTTTCGGTACTTGTTAAAGGCCGTACAGAGGGCGCTACATGTTGTGAGCTAAATGTGGGAACTCTCTGGGCTGGGAGAGAAAACCCGCGATTTTCTCCCCCACCCCCCCCCCCCCCCCCCACCCTTTTTCTTAAGAGCGTCGTTGGTGAAGCCACGCGAAGCCTAAGGCGCTGCAAATCTAAGATAGGAGTTCTGCCACCAGATGTCCTTTCAATCAAAGTTCTACGCGTGGCGCCAACAACTTTATTTGACAGCTTTTTTGACCGCTGGGTCCGCACCTAGAAGTATGTCTTACACCGTGGCTCACATGAACTGACTGTGCTGAGTCTACTCGCTCCACGGCCATTTCTCCATTTCATGGTGTTTTCTTTCCTTGCATTATTCAAAACATGTTCATCATAATTTTCTAGCTGAAGGTATAATCCAAGCTACCCTGTCGTGCTGGTTATCTGCGTCCACCATGTCGGGAAAAAAGATCCGAACGTTAACCTTGTGGGTCTGGTTAGTACAGGTAATTGTAGAAATCCAGAGCCCCGTTTACCCTAGTCGCGTTTCGGTGATGTATATTGGGTAAGCAGCACAGCCATTTTAACCATGAAGGTTTGCTTTGCGGGGCTGATTGTTACCGCAAACCAAAACACCTTCGCTGACTAATCCGCCACAATTTGAATCGTTCGTTCCACCAATTTCTTTTGAAGGAACAATTCCTTGCTTATCAGTGCCTTTCTTCAGCAAATTTAGTCAGCATCAGCACCTTCACCAGATATTAACAGCCACGAGAATCACGAGGCAGTACTAATCTGGGGTGACGGATTGAGAAGGAGCCGAGAGAGAATCATTGAAGGGGTGAAGATTGCAAGTGAAGATCATAGTGGGGAGGAAGAAATGGAGCAGGTGACGGTGAGAGGGGAAGGAGTGCGCATTTCCGATGGCCCAACTTTGTCCTCGGCACGTTTACGGACATCGAGTGTAAAAAGTACTCTTCCAGCCAAATCAGTTTCGCGCAATTGTCTGGCGTCCGCGCATTCCTCCGGGGGCGTGGTTCGCTGGTGGTCGGGAAATACGAGGTTATTACCGCTTCTGGCTTATGAATTATTTACAGGAACTAACAGCGCTGCCTTGGCTGGTGTGAGACTAATGACTGCCCGGGACCATTCGTAAGATAGATGGAGGGGCGCCAGTTTGCAGCCATGCAGGAAGCGTGACAAAGGGATTAATGAGGGCTCACTGGTACCACAAAAAAGTCCTTGGCGTGTGCTCGTAACTCCTTACCGGAAAGGGACGGTGGAGTCCTTTTATTGTCCTGCGTGACTCGATCCATTTGATCACATCGATGTTTTCCGGGGAATTGAGGTTCACGCTCGCAACAGCTGCTTGAAAAGGCGTTCAAAGTGTGGGAAAATGGACCGCAATTTTAAACTATAAAACATAACGGCAGTGTCGCCGCACTTTTGCTTCTGGCTGTAGGTTTTCTATTGGGCCAAAGAATGCTGGCATTTAAAGCAATTTTATTGCACGTCTCCGCCTTTGCCTTCATTCAGAACACGTGCGGTCTGCAGGCCCACAGTCTGACATCTTTTTTCGATGTACTTTAGCGTACGTTTCAGGCTACTGGGCTTTCTCGGCTAGGGTTGGCTCTATTTTGCATTTTGGGAATCTGTGTCGCCAAAACGCTGCCTTCCCGTTTCCGCAAGTCTCTCCCCGAATACAACGCGACGTCACAGTACCGCGGTATCAGCTCGCAAGAAAACACCATTAGCTAACTGTACTCTCTCGTCGCATCAGTTTCCACAGCTGATGCTTTTGTATTCTTTTCACGGGTTTTTTTAGATGCGAAGCAGCTTATGGTCGCGCCTGTTCCCTCCGCCGTTGTGCGGCGTCCACACCCCCACTGCGCATGCGCCGTCTCCTCCCCCTACTCTCCTCTCCTTGTGCATCTCCTCTCCTCTCCGGGATTGCGCAATGAATGGCAAAACCTGCGGCTCCGCGCGCGGTAATGCGAAGCAGCTTAGGGTTAGAGGCGTGACGGTACCCGCTTCGCATACTACTCACGGTTCCCCTACGGGAAGATAGTGAAATTTTTTTCTATCTTACCAGATTTGGCACGAAATCCGTGTTTCTTTTCGGTGAGGCCAGACAACAGCCACTCCTCTTGAGGCAACGCTCCCGCCCCTGCAATCTCCACTACGCTCAACTTCAATATGTTCAACCCCGCTGATCCGGGGTAAAGTCGGGTGACGCTCACCCTCCCCCGAACAATGTTAAGGAACGAAAGCGTAAAAATTGGTCCTTTTCTGTATGAAGGTTTTTATAGACGCGAAAGCCAGGTGGAAGCAAGCAGTTAGTTCCTCTTCTTGCCCCCGGGAGAGACTGTAGATTGCGCAGCAGAGCAATACGGCTACTACTTCTACAAGGAATCTCCCCATGCATCTATCGCTAGATGAAGGTGAACGCGATATTTAAAAGCCTTTTCAAGGAGGCCGGGAATGTTGCATAATAATGGTTTTAGAAACAACATAATAGGTTTGCTTTATTTTTGAAATTATATATTTCCAGCGCTAGCAACGTACTAGTTTTTTTCATTTGTCCGATTGTGGTGTTGCTGTTCGTTATTTATTAAAATTGATTATCTGTCCGAAATGTTTACATTTACCTTTGATGAAATACATTTGCGCTCACCGCAGAGGCAGCTTTCGTTGAAATAAGCGATAAGGTTCACTGTGAAACCTAGGAAATGTACTTACGTCGAGCTTAGTGACATGACTGTCATGGATGGGGTTGTAATGGCTTATCTCACAATGCGAGGCAGATTTTAGTACTGCCAATCATGTAACCGGATTTAGGAAGCTAAACTGAACTATCCATTTTGGGCCTGAAAGCTAGTGTTCGATAATAACGTCCCACTTACACTGCACATACATTCCTGTAAAAGTACACTATACGTGTGTGCAGGCTCGCGTAATGCATCTGTACAGCCGGTGGGCCTGCGTAGCCCTTGTGCGAGACCCTTTCAAACATGGACTGTGCGCACGAAATTTATTTAGGTGCACTGCATTCGCCGCCCGAACATTTGCTGCCGTGAACTTCGGAGGTCAGATGGTACTTTCAACGGGAGAGATAAAAATTCCCCGCATTTCCCCGAGGGGAAGAATGTGAAAGTGCGAATGCACGAGTTGAATTTGCGCGGTTCGGTAATGTTCGCGAAAGAGAGATCACACACACACACACAACTACAAAGAAAGAAAGATGCATTTATTCACAGACACCTATTTGTGTTCTCGTTGTACTTGATTGCTAGAGCGGATCTCAGCTTTGAAATTTCGTGTCAGTACTCCTTTAAGCAGGTGCATTAGCCCTTCTTACGCCCGATTCTTGGCCAATCCCCCACGTGGGTATGTGCCATGTCAGCGGCCAGGCAGCGCGCGCCCATCTCCCCCCGTTGCCAAGGAAGACGAGGAGATTCCTGGCCAATCCCCCACGTGGGTATGTGCCATGTCAGCGGCCAGGCTGCGCGCTCCCATCTACACGTGCGCGGACATCGCCGGTGGACGCAGGTTCAGGGTCGCTTAAGAAGTGCATTGCACTTAATATACGCCAGTAAGATCCCATCACTGGTTCCGCTTGTTCGTCGCCTGTAGCTACCGGCTGGAGAACGCAGAGACCAACCCAACGAGCGTTTCTTCCTAAATTAACGTAGGCGCTGCCGGTTAATTACGTATATTTTGCCCCAAATGTACCTTCAGATTTCTTTGCGCTAAACAACGGGGAGATGTATGACAAGCGCCAGCGGTTCACGACTTTTAAATGCTAATGTCTGTGTTGTCACGAAGCCAAAGACGACGCAGTTGTCTTTAAGGCAAACACGTTTATTGGAGCGAACTTGTGCTCCCCTAACAACTCAAGTAATAGACAGGCGGCGAAGCAGCAGTCAACAAACTGACTTGTGCAGGCGAGAGTCGGCTAGTCGATTGCTGCGGCGTCTGCTCTGCAGAAATTTTTCTTTGTGCGCTAGTGTTTCTCGAACCATCGATCTCATCCCGAACACTGTAGATCAAAGAAGATAATTCTATACTGTTTACCTTAGTTCGAAACTCTCTCCCTGTGAAAAGAGATAACACGTGCGGCATAAAAATAAAGAATGAAACACGGGCTTCACTTAGCACACGGATAACATACTAACAGCCCGGCGCAGCCGGTCGGCAAAGACGAAACACAAAGAAACCCAATGTATGGTTCGCATCATTACCCCCTGCCCCGTTATAAGAGCGCATGGACCCGATGCTATAATAACAAAAAGTCAAAACACAAAAAAGTTCGTCATCTTGTGGAGTAAGGTTTCGGGCGAACCACGTGGACGACTTCGGGCCGCGTGCATAGTCGTAATGTTCCGGAATCACCATCGGGGATCACCTCGTAGGTAAGTTGGCCAACACGTCGTAGAATCTGGTAGGGTCCGAAATACCGTCGCAGAAGCTTCTCACTGAGTCCGTGTCGTCGCATGGAAGTCAAAACCCACACACGAGCCCCTTGTGGTACTTAGCGTCTCGGCGTCGCAGGCTGTAGCGCCCGGCATCCACCAGCTGCTGGTCCGTTGTACGAACTCGAGCGAGCTGGCGGGCCTTCTCCGCACGCTGAAGGTATCCTTGGACGTCAGCGTTGAGGTCGTCGTATTCTACGAGCGGAAGCATGCCGTCGAGCATCGTAGTCAGCCGTCTTCCTTAGACGCTCCCGTATGTCACGCAAACGTGACATACAGGAGCACTTCGTCCCAAGTCTTATGTTCAACGTCGACGTAAATTGACAGCATATCCGCGATCGTCTTGTTCAGACGTTCCGTTAGTCCGCTCGTTTGTGGGTGGTACGCCGTCGTTCTTCAGTAATCCGTGTTGCTGTAGCGTAATATTCCTTGCACCATCTCCGCAGTAAAGCCCGTTCCACGGTCCGTGACTAGGACTTCAGGAGCTCCATGTCGCCCCACAACTTGGTTTATGAAGAACTTCGCGACTTCTTGTGCAGTCCCCCTAGGAAGAGTGGCGGTCTCTTTGTAGCGCGCCATGTAGTCTGTCGCTACGACGATGTACTTGTTCCCGGATCGTGACGTAGGGAACGGGCCAAAAAGGTCCATTCCAATCTATTGGAAGGGCGTCGATGGGACAGCGATCGGCTGGAAAAGTCCGGCGGGTCTTTTCGTCGTCGTTTTGCGTCGCTGGTAGTCACGGCAGGTCCATACGTAGTGGGACACATCTGTTGTAAGGCGGGGCCGGTAGTACTTCGCCTTGATTTTTCCAATAGTGCGTGCTGTGCCAAGATGTCCGGACGACTGGTCGCCGTGGCACGCTTCCACAATTTCGTCGCGAAGCTCTGCAGGTATTACAAGAAGATAATTTGTTTTCGTTCCGGGGTTAAAATTTTTCTTCAAGAGGACGGAGTTTTTGAGGCTGACTGCTGTTAAGTTGCGTTTGAAGGCCCAAGGCACGGCGACACTGCATCGTTCGAGGTAGTCGATCATGACGCGCCACTCGGGGTCGGCACGCTGGTGGGCGGCTAGGTCGCTCTCCACCACGACTCCGAAGAATGCGTTCTCTGCATTTAAGTCTGGAGGCGGTGGCTCTAGGGGCGCGCGGGACAGACAGTTGCCGTCGGAGTGTTTCCTGCCGGATTTATAGACGAGTGTAACGTCGAATTCTTGTAGGCGCAAGCTCCATTGCCCAAGACGGGCAGATGGGTCCTTCATATTGGCGAGCCAATACAGCACATGGTGGTCTATCACAACAATGAATGATCTATCATACACGTATGGGCGAAATTATGAAATGGCCGTATGATAGCCAGGCACTCTTTCTCGGGGGCAGGGTAGTTTTTGTCCTCCTTCGACAGACCACGACTGGCATAAGCAATTACCATTTCGCAACTGCTTTGCTTTTGGGCGAGGTCGGCACCCAAGCCCATATCACTGGCGTCCGTGTGCATTTCCGTTTCGGCGTCTTCGCCGAAATGAGCGAGCGTGCGCGGGCTTTCCTCTTGGGCATTTTTCGAGCTGAAAGGGGTGCAATATTTCGTCAACATGTGAGTAGTTCTGCAATGCGTGCGAAGTTTGCTGCGAAGCGCCGGTATTATGCGCACAGTCCGAGAAATCTTCGCACGCCCTTCTTGTCTTTCGGTCTTGGAAGTTTGCTATGGCTGACGTTTTCGCCGGGTCAAGCAGGACTCCCGCGGCGTTGACGACGTGGCCCGAAATCTTCAGTTCCTCGTACGGGAAGCGGGACTTTTCAGGCTTCAGCGTTAACCCCGACGTACGGATGGCTTCGAGTACAGACTCCAACCTTGTAATGTGTTCGTCGAAAGTCTGGGCGAATACCACAACGTCGTCGATGTATACCAGGCAGGTGTGCCACTTCACGCCACCTAGCACAGTGTCCACGACTCTGAAACGTCTCTGGCGCCGTGCATAGTCAAAATGGCATCACCTTGAACTCGTATAGGGCGTACGGGGTTATGACTGCAGTGTTCTCTCGACCTCTCTCGTCCACTTCAATTTTCCAGTAGCCTGTCTTCAGATCCATTCATGAGAAGTACTTCGAGTGGCAGAGGTGGTCGAGGGCGTCGTCGATTCGTGGCAAGGGGTAAACGTCCTTTTCGGTGATTTTGTTCAGTCGCCGGTAGTAAACGGAGAAACTCAATGTGCCGTCTTTCTTCACGAGTACGACCGGAGCAGCCCAGGGGCTTTTCGATGGCTGTATAATGTCGTCGCTGAGCATGTCTTCGACTTGTGTCCGGATGGCTTCCCGCTCGTGTGAAGACACGCAGTACGGTGACTGTCGGGTAGGTCGGGATCCATCTTCGGGTATAATACGTTGCTTCGCTAGGGATGTCTGACGTAATTTTGAGCCCGACGAATAACACTCGCTGTAGCGACGCAGCAAATCCCATAATTTGTGTTGATTTTCTTGCGGCAGCGCCGTGTTCACGCCGAATGGATGCGACAGCTTGAAAGCATCTGCGCGTCCGCGTTCAAAGTTGGCGACTGCGATAACTTGACTTGTTTCTTGCGTTTCTTCGACGAACGCGGTTGCAGTGCCTTTGTTTAGATGCAGATACTCCTCGGTGAAATGTGTGACCAAAATATGATATTTGCATTGCTTGAAGCGCGGAATTCCTCTTGCGACGGAGTCACCGGGGTCGAGAAGCAAATTTTGGTCACTCTCTACAATAGCGTCGAAGTCAGAAGCAGCATCAACAGAGTAGACGGTGATCATCAAGCTTGCGCGGGGTGGAAGGGTGACGGGATCATCGCCGATCCTTACAGCAGCACGGTGTTCGGAGTTCGGTTCCGGGGTCATGGAGTGGTCGGAGGAAAAAGTTATTGACCTTGTCTGCAGATCAATTATTGCGCCGTTGTCCGTCAAAAAAATCCTCCGTCGCATGCCCCCGCGCGAGGGACACGAGTAAATGCAGAGCATTGGGGTCGTTTACATGGCGTATGGTTGGTGATGGTGGTGGTGGTAGTTGTTGGTGGTAGTAGTTGGGTTTGAGAGAGAGAGAGAGAGGAGAGAGACGTAAGTAGGTAACGTCGATGGTACGATGTCTTGTACTGATTCCGCGATGCTGATGTTGGATTGCGTCGCGGTACTAGTTGAAGGTCTTGCTTCCATCGCTTATCAACTGCGACCGCCGACGAACGCAAGAGAAGTGAGCGCAGGAGTTGACTGGAGTGGAGCCCGCGCCAACCCGCTTTATAGGGGGCGGTTGTATTGCGATAACGTTTAGTGTTAGGGGGTTGGTGCTATCACGTGTACACCACGCAGCTATCACGCCGCTAGCACGCCGCTGAGTCGCCAACGCACGCCGCTGACGACGTAGTTTGAATGAGTCAAGGATATAAGGCGCGTTCGTAGCCTTTGATTCTGTGTCTTTTTGTGGCGCAGTGGGTAGAGCACCATGTACCTTGCGTTCCGCCCACAGGGTCGTGGGATCGAAACCAGGCGCCGGTAACTGTTATTTCTTTTTCTTTTTATAGTGTAGGGGGAGGCTGGCTGCTGCGGACGCCGACGCACGGGTGACATTGTGAGTTATACAAATGCTCTGCATTTAAAAGTCCATTTCAAGAATTACGTGGCCGGAGCAGTTAGGCAAAATGACGAACGCCGCAGGGTACGTGGTGCCGTCTATGGTGATGCGCGATGTGCCCGTTCCACTTGACGTTACGAGATGGCCTCCTGCTGTGCGTATGTTCGGACCGTCCCATCTTGTCGTAACTCTTCCGCTTGGTCGCGAATGACCCGCTCATTACTGAGTAGTCGGCTCCCGTGTCAAAGCCGTCGATGGACAACTGGACGTCCAACGCCGGTTTCCTCGAGTTTCAGGTGCATCGGGGCGTCGTATCTCGTTTTGTACGTGTTGGCGTTGGAGCATTATGCGTCGTCATTATCGTCTTCTTCTCAGCAGCAGGTTTGGTCATGTCGGGTACGCGTCGCGCCGTGTCGTTGTCGTCGTGTTCGGGAGTCACGTGCGGATTACATCGGGTCGTTGGGCTGAGGGCACGTCGTGAATCATAGTCTTTGGCGAGTCGTTGCATCGTTGGAAGGTTGTCATTTTTCCGCCGTCGTGCAACTTTACCTCCAGAAGTTGCTGCTTTTAGTTTCCTCTACATGGGCTGGGGAGCCTTCCACGTGTGAAGTCAGCATTGCTACGACGGCTCGGTGGTTGGTATGGGTAGGGCGACGGCGAACGCTTGAAACGGTCTGGGCCACGGCTGGTTTGAGATAGTTAGTCATCGCTCTCACGTGGTCGTTGCCCAGGGAGAGGGCGAGGAGCGTCGACGGAGAAACCACGAAGTCCGAGTCTCTTGTGTGGGCAGCGACGATATATGCGATCGGCCTGTCTGCAGTGGTAGCACAGAGGACGATTATCCGGTGTCCGCCATACGTCCGTCTTCCTCGGCGTCTGGTTGCGGATTACAGGTGGTCGGGCGGGCAACAGTGGGCGGTACGGCGGAGCTTCTTGACGACGTGTTGGAGCATGGCGGGGTCGACGAACCGCTGCTGAGTAGGTCATAGCTTGTGGCTCGCGAGGTTCTTCGGATGCCCTAGAAGTCCCCAATGCCTGTTGAACCTCTTCTCTGATGACGTCAGTCAGGGAAACGACTGGAGGTTGCAGCGCCGTAGGAAAAAGTTTCCGAAGAAGCTCCCTGACGACTGCGCGGATGGTCTCGCTTAGTGTATCGGAGCTAATCGCCCCGGCACCGATTGTCTCCGAAGTAAGCGCATTCATCGGGCGGGCGTACTGCCTCGTACGAATTTCCAGCGTCTTGTCCAACGCGATTGCCTCAGACGCGAATTCGGCCACAGTCTTCGGGAGGTTGCGGACAAGGCATCCGAAGAGCTCATGCTTAACCCCTCGCATCAGAAACCCTTTTCTTCACTCATTTATGGGTCCGCACGGCGAGAAAAAGTCACTTCGGCTCCTCAACGAACACGAGCACGCTTTCATTTGGATGTTGCGTGCGTGTCTGCAGCAGTTACTCGGCCCGTTCCTTGCGTACCAGATTCGTGATCGTTTTCGAAATCTCGGTCTCGAATAACTCCCACGTCGTCAGCGTACGTTCGTGATTCTCGAACCAAATCCGCACGGAGTCTTCGAGGTATAAAAATACTTGCCTGAGAGTTTCGTCGTCATCCCATCGGATGAACGTTTGGCCCCTCTCGAGATGCTCCAGCCATTCCTCAGGATCTTCCGTTGGTGACCCGGGAAAAGATGGTGGCTCCCGGGGTTGCTGTAGAACTACAGGAGTGCTCGCTGCGTTGGTCATCGTGGATGCGTTGTTCATGGCACCAGACGGTGTGTCCTCCGCCTTCAATTTATCCGGCAGTAGTCCAAACTCCGGCTTTAGGCTTTGCTGTCGGCGGCTGGCACGAGTTGGGCTTGGTTGCCGACTTGAAGAGGGTTTAGGGTGCATGTACCCAGCACCTCCCCCAGATGGCACGAAGCCAAAGACGACGCAGTTGTCTTGAAGGCAAAAACGTTTTTGGAGCGAACCTTGTGCTCCCCTAACTCAAAGAATACACAGGCGGCGAAACAGTAGTCAACAAAGTGACCATTGCAGGCGAGCGTCGGACAGTCGAATGCCGCGGCGTCTGCTCTGCGGAATTTATCTTTGGGCTCGATTGTTTCTCGAACCGTCGATTTCATCCCGAGAACTGTAGATCAAAGAAGAATATTCTAGACTGTTGACCTTAGCGAAACGCTCTCCCCGTCAAAAGAGATAACACGTGCGGCATAAAAATAAAGAATGGAACGCGGGCTTCACTTGGCACACGGATAACACAGATAACACAGCCCGGCGCAGCCGGTCGGCAAAAACGAAACATAAACAAACCCAATGCATGGTTCGCAGCAATATAAACCTCTTGGCTCTCAAAGCCTCTGGGTTACGCCGCGACGACACCCGCCTCGACGGAACGCCGTGTGTCTCCACTTCGGTCCAGCGAGCGAGCTACGACGACAAGGCGAACCCTTAAAGTACTCTGCACTTAAAAGAACAGAACTCCCGCTGGCGCAGTTTAAGGAAGGGTGCGCGCGAGCACTGCGAAGGCGCGAAATCGGAATTGCATTGGGTGGTAACAGTGAGCGGATAACGGTGCCACATCCTATAACGGCGAATCACTGCTCTTCACTTCCGACAACTTTCACGTTGAGTAGAACGGCTTCAATTTTTTTGCAATTACAGCGAAAAACATCCAGTTTTCAACAACACCGAACGTGCACTACCCGGAGTAACCTTGATAATTGCATAGCTTACCAAGTCGAAGTGCTCGAGAGCGAAGGTGAGGAGTGACTCTCGGAAGCCGGGCAGGTTGTATCGCAGCGTGAGAGCCATCATGCCCAGGCAGTTCTCGGTGCCTATGTCCCTCAGAAGGAATTGCACGCACTGCTCCTTGGCAGCGTCCATAAGCAGCATGTCAGAGGCGTCTAGCACATCGAGCACATTGTCGCTGGTAAGGTCAATCTGCGAGAACAAAAAGCGAGAACAAAAATATTCACTTGCTGTGTACCCGGCCGCTTTCGGCTCCTTACAGCGCGCTGCTAAATGGTCATGTTAGGCTGTCTGGCATTCAGATGGAAGTTTCGTCTGTTCATCAAGCGAAATATTGTGCTCTCCGCAATTAAAAATGATTAAGAAATTCTCCAGCGCCCGCACGGAGGCGCGGGCCTCGCGTCGCCCACCCAGGGTGCCGTGCGCACGTTTGTAAAGTCGAGCGTACCGACTTGGGGAGAATGGCCAAGCTTGCGGAGACCATACGACAGTTAAACCTAGAAAATGCCGAGCGCTCGTGTGTGCGTGCCTCGAAACGACCGCCCAGCGTCCCCGGCGGCGAACGTTTGTCAAGACAAGCGTACCCGCTTAGGGGGATTGGCCAAGCCTAATCACGGCAACATTTCCTCGGAATGAGAAAGACGTCATAGCGTACGCCCTTCCAAGGTGATGCCCAATGATTATCACTTCAAAAAAAAAATGAAAGAAGCTCATACTTTTAGCAATAATGATGGAGTAAAGGTGGTTGGGGCATCGAAGAAGAAAATCGGCTGCAACCGTGGACTTAAAGCGTCGTGATGGTCGTGAAGGTTACGTACAGCTTCGCTACCTTCAGGTTTTACGCGTTACTATTAGCTCCCTGCATTTTCTTTTTTTAATGCTGCTAACCATCAAAAACTTCGTTTATTTTCCCAGTTATTTAAAACCGAATACCGCTAACTCAAACACGCGTAATTTGCACTTCTGGTTTATACGGTCTTATCCCTACTATACATTTAACGCCCTACTTTTAATTAGAAATCCATCTATTTCGTGCCAAACTTTGGTTCACCTTAGATTAGTATTAACGAGATGTGATAGCATTTGCAATAAAAAGGCATTATCAAGCATTTTCAAGTGCGAAGATCACGTTCAGAGCTCAATTGAAGTCCAGTGAAATTGTGTTTGGCCAGAGCACGAGAACACTGCCAATTGAATGGCGCATTATGTGCAAGGGGAGGGGGGGCGGGGTAGGAGATACTATGCTCAATCGGGTGGACATTTAACGGTGCATTGATAGGAAGCGGTCTAAATGTTTATACGTAAGGCGCTTACTCTGAGCCATTTACGTGCAGGAATGTTTCATTGTAGTCATCATGTTTTAAAAGAGACGTAAGTAAATGACAGTTATTCAAGCAACTTAGTTTTAAGTTAGCCGTTTAACTAGTGCAAGACACAGCGCAAGCATATTTAAAAGGAGCAAATATCGGGTATTACGCTGACGACACGCAACGTTCTAGCGCAGATGTTGAACATTCCTGTTATGTAAGGGCGACCTATAATGGGGCAGCGTCATTGGTGTGAAAGTTGATTCCGACCTGACGACGAAGAGCTAGAAGCAAACCTAAAATGGCTCAACCTGTGGCGAGGTGAAGAGCACTGTGACGTTGCAGTTAACAGAATTTTAACAAATATATCATTGATTGATTGATCGATTGATTGTGGTGTTTAACGCGTCGACGCTTCACAGGTGGTGAGGCGCGCGGTAGTGGAGCGCTCCCGATTAATTTTTACCACCTGGGGATCTTTAACGTGCGCCGAAATCTCGAACACCTGGGCGTTCATGCTTTTCGCCTCCATCAGAAAAGCAGCTGTTGAGGTCGGGAACCGCACCCGCGTCCTTGTGCTCAGTAGGGCAACGCCTTAGCCACTGAGCCACTGCGGCGGGTAAGAAATACATAAGAAATACATTAACATGACTGCTAGCTCGGACCGAATAGCTTCGCAAATCACATACCCTCGCTAATTGCGTGCACTTCGCCCGTATTTGTGCGCGCTACATTATCGGACCTTCATACAGATGAGTTTGTACTTGTGGATGTACCTTTTTAGAAGCGCTAAAAGACCATGGAATAGAGGAAACCTACGTAATATTTCTGGAATTCATATATGAAGAATTCAGGGGCACGAAAACCCTCCGCATGCAAAGTGATAAATATCTGATCACAAAGGGAGCAAAACAGTGAGATTGTATATCTTCAAATCTATTCACAGCACGTCTTGAGGAGGTACTTAGAAAGCTTGACTGCGAAAACTTACGACTGAGGATAAACGGGGAATACTTGAGCCATTTGAGGTTTGCGGACGTCATAGTTTGCTGAGTGAGACTGCAGAACAGCTGCAAACAATGCTTGAGGAACTGCAATCAGAGAGCATGACTGTGGGACTAAAAATAAATATGAATAATTGTAAAGTAATTAGGAATACGTTTGCCAATAACGCCTTCTTCAGCTTAGGAAACGAAATGGTAGAAGTAGTAACAGAATATAACTACCCGGACTGATGGTAGGGCTGACCCTAAACACGAGAGAGAAATCCGCGGCAGAATAGGTAGAGGCTGGGGAATACTGGCAAGCACTCCCAAACAATCAAAGTTATCTCTGTGCCTCAAAAGATAAAGTCTACAACCAGTGCATACAGCCGGTTATGACATGCGGAGCTGAAACTTGGCGCCTTACTAAACAACTAGAAGTCAAACTTAGGTCGGCTCAACAGACCATGGAACGAATGTTAGGAATAACACTTAGGGACAAGCCTGGATAATAGAACAAACCAGACATGACGATGCCGTAGTTCAAATAAAAAGAAAGAAATGGACTTGGGCTGGCCATGTAGTGAGACGAACCGGCAACCGGTAGGCAATTAGGTTAACAGAGTGGATACCAAGAGGTGGGTATAGATGAATGGGAATGGAGGGATGAAATGCGGAACTTCGGGGGTAAGCAATGGACTCGAGCGGCGCACGACCGAAGCTGCGGGAGGTCATTGGGAGAGGCATTCGTCCTGTAGTGGACCTGAGCAGGGTGATGATGATGATGACGATGATGGTGGTAGTGGTAGTGGTGATCGTACCTGTGTCCTGAAGCTTCACGTGCCGTTCCCCAAACGTAGTGCATATGATTGAATGGTGACGACCAGTACACCGTAGAAACTGGCCAACCTATGCGGTCGCACGTTAGTGATAACAAGGGTCATACTAAAATAACGACTCAATAGCGATCCAGCAACATTCCCACCAAGGCGGGGATACTTGTGACTAATTCAAGCTATGTATACTGCAGTAAAACCTGAAATCTCCCATTGACAGAACACAGTGGGAATCATGACATTCCAATACCTGGGAACTGCTCGAAGCAGTGGTTGAAAATGACAATGAGTAGAGCGTGTTGTTGGGCTAGTTGGTGCTGCATTTCAAGGGTAGAAAAACTTCGCCTCAAAGAAGAGGCAAGAAGGATGGGACAGGACAGGATGGGACAAAATGCCCTTCCTGTCGCATCCTTATTGCCTCATCTTTGACGTGCACTTTTTCTACACGTGAAAAGACACTTACAATGTTCGCAAGATTTGTTGACGGGCGAGTTGGTCTGATACTTGAACAGCCATGAGGATTGCGCGGAACGACGACACGAAGAGGAGACAACAGGACACGCTCGTCCTGTTGTCTCCTCTTCGTGTCGTCGTTCCGCGCAATCCTCATGACTGTTCAAATAATGTTCGCGTATGAACGATCAGTGCAATAAATTACGTTAACTTTTCAATGCAACTAGTCTCTTTTTTACAAAGTGCGCCCACACCCGTCCCAAATGCCTGCTTTTTGAAATGTGCGCAATTCAGTATGAATAGATGCTGCTTCTCTGCAGCTTTGTAGTTTTCTTGTTGCTTACAATGCTTTTTACCCGTCGGAGCCCTGACTGGTTCTAAAACTATTCTTTATACAGCTGACCGGCAGATGGCGCCTTCCGACGAATTAGCTTCTCGGAGGGTTTTCTTATTTGGAAGTGCTCTTGTTCAATGTGCTTTTTTTACTGGCAGTATGCCAGGACGTTATTATTAATGGCGCTGGATGTCCATCGTACCACCTGCTACCCTTCTGACGATCGTTGAAAGCCTCGCTGGAGGTCATGGTGCTTGCCCAAAAACTCGTGCCTCCCTCTCCCAGCTACCTATGAACTTTAGCTGGAGCAAGTTAGAAACTGTAAAATACGGCATGCTTAACAAAACGGCTTTATAAAGGAAGCTTCATAAAACAGGTCCCACAAAACAGGCTTCACGAGTTCTCCCCGAAACAGGCCGAGGTAAGGGTATCCGTTTTTTGGCACTAAAACATGAGAACAACCCACCAGGATGACAAGGCGGATGCTGTCGCATTCACCGCGTCCACTTTTTGAGGCAAAGCTCTACTAACCTAGTCAAGAAGACTTGCCGTCCCCAGCAATTTCACCCTCATTTGATCACAGGTCCACCGTAGCCTTGGAAAGGCATCACGTGATCGCCTCGCCGAGCTCTGCCGCACGCTCTCTCCGCAGCTTGGTCGCCGCCTGACTACGTGCTTGCCGCGCTTTGCTAAGAGGAGCGCTGCGCGCGCCAATTAAGTGCGAGCTCAGCCGGGGATGAGAGCGAGACCCGGCCGTCTTCTCTGAGCGTTGCGCGGGAGCGAGAAGCTTTGAGCCGTCTTCGGCAGGCGGCGCCTGACCACCCCGCGGATATCGCCGGGCGTGCTGCTTCACTGGAGAGCGTCCGGAATGCCACGCGCAAAGCCAGCGTGGGAGATTCAGGAAGAGCAAGCCGTTGGGCTCGTGAAACGCCGTAAACAGACCAGGCTAAACCGAGGTTTCCCTTTGCATATCCAGGGTTAGCTGAGCTATGGCGCAACAACTTTTTCGAGGGTAGCCTTGGGGGTTTGCAAAGCTCGCCCATGAGACCGAAAGGCGCCCTCGCGGCCGCGGTTGCAAGACATGGCGTATGTTGAAGAGCGATCCCGGGTGTGGATTTATTGCTCCGGGGGCATGTACGAACGTACAACCATTATTAGTGGCTATGCGTTCGCGTGTGTTGACACGCCCCGAGAACTCGCCAGGTTAGGGGAAAATGAATTATTCAGTGTAGCGTGAGGAAGAAGCGTTTTTGCTCAGCACCGACGTAGCTCAAAGCTTGCGAAGGAGTTGCTTAAGTTGCGATGAAGTAGCGTAGATTCGCGCACCTATGAAATCATCCCAATTGGTCGCGTAGCAAGAGAAGTGTCGTTTGAGTGCTGCATTCGAAGAGGATCCCGGGATTCAGCTTCAGCAGGGTGTACTATAGTGACCAATCCATAACACCAGCAAAGAAAATTTGGTGGTGAATATAACACCCACGCCTCTTGCATAAATGGTGTGTCACGAATCACCCCGCAGCTCTGCTTCGGGCTCTGTGCAGCACTCCTCGGCTGTGTGGCGAAGCCTCCACTACGTGCGCCTTTCCAGCAGGCCTCCCTGTCGGTGACTCACGCTTGCAGCCGATGGACCTAAACACGCCGCTACATGCCTGGAAAAGTCGGATCGCTGGCGCCTCGCTACCGGCATGATTCAAACTTCGGTGGCGGCCGACGCAACACGCAGAGAATTGTCGAAGGACGCGGAAGCCGTTGCGGAGACCTGTCTCCCTCTCTCGGGCTCGGTGTGCGTCGCTACTACCGGCCGCTCAAGAACTCTGGAAAGAGTGTGTCTGTACCGTTCGTGTAGTGTGCACAATCTAGAGGGAACGCTTGTTTCACCTTTAGAGATTTGGGTATAAATAAGACCCCCCCAAGCGCTCTAGTTCATTCCTGTTTGAGCAGTGAATCAATGCTGCAACTCTGCTCGAGTCCTCTACTGTAACGTCGCCCGTCGGGGCATCGTTCTTGTCTGGCTTCGGCCCATCTCTCGCCATGCAGTAAACAAGTTTGCCTTCGTCTTCTGGTCTTCTTAAAAGGAGCAACATTGGGTAGCTGCTCGCTTCACCACGCAACCACACGCGTGTCGGAGGCGACGGAGCTCGGCTCGGGTACGCCTTCCCGTATGCAACAACTGGTTTTCAGCGGTGTTATGGCAATTTCGCAACAGTTAAAAGGGGAGCCCAAGTTCGCTCCAATAAACGTGTTGTCCTTGAAGAGAACTGCGTCGTCTTTGGCTTCGTGACAATATTGTGCTGAAGATTTTACACAGCGCAAAGCGAAACGTCATGCGGGCCGGCTACATGTTGTAACTGCCAAGAGCCAAACTTTGAGCCAAACTTAAGCTGGTGCTGGTCATTCACCGATTCGTTACTTGCTTGACTTGATTGGTTTCCTGAAGTCTTCTGACTAAGCGTACCGAAAGAGTTTTCAGGGTGTGTACCCAGTTGGCGCTCTTTGCCCCAGTTGGCCTTGCGCCATAAACATCCAACCATCATCATCACCCAGTAAAAACGGTCAGACACAAACCAATGGTGCAAACAGCTTTCTTCCCGTTGTACGACAAACCTTTGTTGAACTGTCACTCCCCCTTTCTACTCTGAATCCACTTCCCCTCCCCGTGAGAACCCCTTCCACGCCCTTGAAAGATTGAATGTTAGAGGTCACTGCAACACTTTTTTTCCAATTTCTTTTAAAGGTCACTGCAACACTTTTCTTCCAATTTCCAATTTTAAATACTTTCAGAACTTAGTCAACAAACGCATCCAGTACTTGTAGTAGGGGGTTACAAAATACCTGAGCCCGAAATTACTTCTCTAAGGTCTTCAGATAACTTGCTCAAAATAATTTAGTGCACAGCACTTTGGCCGCCACTGCTGTGGTTTTGCGGCGGCGATGTAACCGAGCAGACGATGGGAAGACAGCACTGAAAGAAAACGAAGGAGGAGAGTGTCGCTAAATTGTGAGGGGGGCGGACGTTTGCCGAGACGCGAGACACTCCTCCGAAAGTGTGAGGGGGAGGGCAGTTGCTGAGCCCACACAAAACATGTGTGTGAAAACCACCCTCGACGTCTAGTGGCGCCATAGAAAGGAAACGGAAAAGGCATCCATGAAAGCAAGGGGCTTGTTCTTTCAAATTCTGTACGCTGCACGTTTATCGGTCCTTTGGGTCTTCCTTGTTGGGTGCTCATCTGAAACAAGTGACATATGCTTGGGGCGGGGGTTCAAAAATGATTTACAAGATATTCTGGGTTGCGCAGACGCACTGCGAGGTAACGGCAGAGTAGGGCGCACCGCCGTGCGTTCGCTAATCACGCGATCCCTTCCTCAGACACAGCAGCTATGCGCCTAAAGCGGAAGTGTACACCTTTAAACTGCACTTCCTCTCGCGTTGTTTCCCTTTTGGTCTTATCACCCCTCCACCCCTACTAACCACGCTCTTTAACACTCCCGATAAACGCTTCCGCTCTTTCCTTGGTGTCTGGAAGTACTGCGAAAGCTATAGTTATAGCCAGCATGGAGCTGCACTGCGGGAGTTGCGAATCGCAGCAGATGTGCCTTCGGTTTCTGCTTTGCTTTTGTGGCTGTTTGCTTTAAAGTGGCCATGCAGTGTGGTCTTTGCTGAAATGTAAACGAAGCCCACTAATACCCGCTACATCGCTCTAATGACATAATTCGAGCCCTCGGAGAACGCCAAGATTGGGAAAGAAAAATCTTTTGAGCTAGTTATCTGACGGTCATAGAAAAGAAATTTTCTACTGCGGTATTTGTGACCCCCTTATCCAAGTGCTGGATGCGTTTGTTGACTGTGTTCTGAAAGCACTATCACTGAGAGAAAAGTTGAAAAAAGGGTTGCAGGGTCCCTCTAACATTCAAACTGGGGAGGGCGACGGAGGGATTCTCACGGGGAGGAGGAGGGGAATCAGAGTGCAAAACGGACTGAAAATTCTTCACCAACGCTCTGTCACATAACGGGAAGAAAGCTATTTGGACTGCAGGTTTGCGTCTGACCATTCTTCCTCGGTACACACCCTGAAAACTCTGTCAGTCGGCTTAGCCAGAAGTCTCAGCAAACCAATCAAGTCAAGCAAGTGAGCTTTACTATCACTTTATTGCATGAGGTAACAAGGTACAGTGCATGGTGATTGATCAAAGAAGATTATTTTAGGCTGTTCGCGTTAGTTCGAAACGTTGACGTTGACGTTAGTTGACGTTAGTTCACGTTAGTTCGAAACCTATCAAAAGAGATAACATGGGCGGCATAAAAATAAAGAATGGAACACGGGCTTCACTTGGCGCACGGATGACAAAGATAGCACAGCCCAGCGCAGCCGGTCGGCAAAAACAAAACAAACCCAATGCATGGTTCGCGGCAATATGTTAACTTTTCTATTGATAGGAACACAGAACCAGCGCATAAGCATAATTACCATACATGCAATGCAGTGGCAGGCACCTCAGGGGCCATCAAAACAACGCGTACCTAGCCAACACCGGAAAATCATCGTCCTCTTCGTCCATTCTAAAGATTGGTTCCCTGTGCACTGCGCATATCGCATTCTGCCTCCTGTTAGGGTGACCGGGCACACCGTGAAATGACACTCGGTTTCAGTACACCATCCACCACCCAAAGCGTTGAATGGCTGCCCATTTTTTCAGCCGAATGGAAGGTTGTCGACATTTTTTTCCAGCCCCTTTGGTTGCTTGTGACTATATCTTTCGCCGAAGTTCCCTAGTTGGTCGCATTTATTAGTCGTTCCTTCTAAGTCTGTGGAAGCCGACTTACGGGATTTTATCATCGTTGGTTAGCCGCTATATAGGCCTGTTTTATTTTGAAATGTTGCAACCTTTATAACGCAAAGAGACGCGCACAGTAGCGTCGTTTTCACGATGTTTGGGCCTGCCCTCAAAGCACTGTTCCGAGAGATACGCTTTGTGGTTTTAAATGCATAGCATTTTAGTAACTCACAATGTCACGCGGCGTTGGCGTGCCTTGTCGTAGTCCGCATGCGCGCCTTGTCGTAGTCCGCATGCGCGCCTTGTCGTAGTCCGCAGCCAGGAAGAAATAACAGTTTCCGGCGCCCGGTTTCGAACCCATGACGCCGCGGGCGGAGCGCAAGGTGCCCGGCGCCCTACCGACCGAGCCACGAAACCGACACAGATTTCGATGCACCGAACGCGCCTTATATCCTTCACTCATTTCTCGTTTGTTTCGAAAGCGCCACAAGTTGTCCCGCGCCTCCAAAAGATGGCGACACGGGTCCCGCGTTCAAGAGATACGACTTGCCGGCGCACCCCCTCGGAAATGCTGTGCATTTGATCGTGCCCCTCGCGAGGGGGATGTCTTTTTTTGTTTACAATCTAAATACTACGCTGTTCCTTCCCAGCCGTTCGACGTGACACCATATTTTCTTGTTGTGCAGATGTGTGGTTCTATTGGTGGGACTTCAAGCGGATGTGGCGGGGTTGTATGGTGAGTTTAGTATGGTTATGTCGGGGTGTTTACGCGTAGCAAAGAGCAGTCCATTAACCGGGATGTTGCAATATCCTAACGGAAAAAACAAATAGGCCGCCATGCTGGGACGTACGGTATACGTCAGACAGTCCAAGCCGACGCTCTCAGTTGATGAATTGAAGCGTCGGCGGTGGGCAGCGGACACACTTAGCCCCTACCTGATCGGTGCATCCGTCTCTGCGTAGCTGTTAAGTTAAACTCTGTACTTAAGTATCACTTTGTACATGACGCAAAGCCTACAAATTCATTGTGCAGTTCTGTCTTACAAAAACTTTTGAAGCCAATTTCTTCCTAATTACTTTTTTTTAAACTTAGAGACGTCAGATGACTTGGAAGTGCAACGAAATAGTTTGTGGGCTTTCTTATCTTGAAGGCGACGCGTTACCAAGCAGAGTTTTTCACTTGTTTCGTCTTTATAGTTTCCCGCCCCCCGCGCCGGTTTCCGAACCAAAACATACCTGCGCTTGCACGCCAATACTAGATCGTTTCAAACTGATGGCTGTCGTTTCAGAGAATTCGTCCTATGCAAACATTTGTGCACACTGTTTATTAAACTGGCCAGCTTGCTTTGTGGGCACTTTCACATTTAGGATACTGCTTTTCTAGGTTCCAGAGATGTCCTTGGGACTTCACTTCCCCCGACGTACAACATTGTTTGAGCTCTCTGCAAAGTAATTTTGCAGCTTGCGCGTTGAAAGTTATACCTTTTATTCTAAGCGAAATGTCAGTTTTCCGAAAAGGGTATACTAGGATCCTGAACAACCTGTCTTTCCAGCACAATGACTGCGCGCATGGTGCCGCCTGGGCATCTTTACGTGAGCCGTAGTATAGTCAAGTAGAATATTTTAACAGTGGCAAGAGCAAGGGCATTATCTACGGGAGGCACTGAAGCCCAAAAACCGGAAATCCGCAAGGGACACTGCTGTAGAATACCTGAGGGGAAATAGTGTAGTGGATACAGTGACCACCTGCCACTCCTACTTGTTGGCCCTGGGTGCAAATCCTTGCGTATGCCAGGCTTATTTCTTTTTTAGAAATATGCTTTCCCCAGTACCTCTCTTGCCCTAATGAAAGCCGCATATTGTAAGACGCAACTGGCATATATCGGATTTCCTATATTTTCCAGGAGATTGCTAGCATTCCTCTATGCTCGCATGAAAAAAAAAGTGGCGAGTAGCGAACACCAGGTCGTGCACGCTTTGTAATGCGGCAGCATTGGCACAGAGAACACATGTAAGTGACGGACAAATAAAACGCGGATACAAAAATCAACCAGAACGCACAAATAACGCGATTTCTTTCCATGCAAGTCAATATGACGCGTGGATTAGTTACAGAAACGAAGCCGGGGAAACGTGGCTCTCCTAATATACCAATAGCTCACCATATTATACGTCAACTAACAGTATTTTTCAGTTTTGCTTGCTCTGATTCATGTTTCCTTGTTCACATTTCATTTGCCAATGAGTGTACGTACTCAGGCTACTCCGCCTAAGCTCTTCCCACTTCACATCGCAGGCGCCAGTGATCTTGGCAATGAAGCTCCTGGCATTTTATTTTTATTTTGCTCCTATCAGGAAGCATTCGCACGAATCGCGATGGTCTCTGCCGTAGGAAGGAAGGAGGTCGCAATGGCCACCCTGTTTTCCGAATTGTTTAGTTTCCTAGGGGAGGCTGGAATATAGGCAAGCCCACACTAATGACGATCCAGACCCTATTTTTACAGACGATAGTCTTTCTTGGGCTACTTCCCCGAAATTTTGGTCTGTCTGTATGTCTGTATGTCTGTCTGTCTGTCTGTCTGTCTGTCTGTCTGTGACCCGGCCAAAGCAAAACAATGCCTGCGCAATAGTCTTATATAGTCACAGCTAAATCTACCCGTCTTGGTCCGGTGTAATGTTCATACTTGTCAACATTGTTGAAGAAGAACAAGACATTACGCAAATATGACACAACAAATCAATACAGAAGTGATATTTGCAGTGTTCCTTTATAAAAATTCAAACATGCTTGACTTTTGCGAAATTAAATTCTTCATCAACTGCAGAAAAAGAATTCACTCCGCCGTTGCCTGCTGTCGCCCGCGCCACTATAGCTTCTGGCGCCATTTTAAGAAATCAACCAGCAACAGTTACGCAAGGTACCACTAGATAGTTTCCACGTTCTGCTTGCAACGCACGTGGAGTAGGGAAACGCGGTTCTATAAACGTTGAAGTAGGGTGCCTCAATTAACATGCGTCTTCGCCGTACGGCAGCGTTCGCATCGAGACACCCGGTTTGGAGCAGTGGAACGCGGGAAATTTAAAATGATTTAAGCAAACATTTGCGTCTTTACCTTGGGAGGAGCGCGACGCAAGAGGAACAACATGAGAGGTGAGCGGTAAAGCGAAGGGAGGCATTTACTTCGCAAAAGCCGACAAAGACTATCGTCTTTTGACGTCATTTGCAACGAAAGGAGCAGATAAGCGGCCAATTTTTTCTCTTGAAAGCGATACAACAAGCTTTCCCTGTACGTCTGCTTTCCTCACAATTTCATCCGTCTTCGTACAACACGTTCATGATAGCGGCGCAAAGACATATCTGCGGTCAAAGAGCGCCAATTAGAAACTGCTTCTTAAGAAAAACAAGAAATAAATTGATTAGATTACTTGAGCACGCAAGCAAGGTTTTTTTTATGTTTTAAAACAATTTCTCGCCCATTTTTGTGCTTCATTTTTGTTTCGTATTTATCCTCATGTTCGAAATCACCTTTTATATGGGACACCTCGCTTCTTTTACCCGCGTTCTCGAAATTTTCTTCGCGATCCCCTCCCGCCTTTCGCTCATAAATGCCCCTGTAAACCCTTCCGCGCTACGCTTGAAACGCCTCGCCCTTCAAACGCATCAGGAGCCCCTAGAGCCGCTTAAAGCCAGCACGCAAACAAACGCACAATCACGAATGCCTCGCTGCATGGAACGCCTCGCGCTTTTTAGACACGGGGTTAAAGTTGGCTTTGCCTCAAGAGGGCGTGCGGTGAGGGAATCGAAAAATGCATGAAAATCTAGCGTAATACAGCTCCGCAGTTAAATAACACGAATTATGCTGACCTCAAGTCCGCTCTAAAATAAATTTTATGCGCGTTCCATATATGTAAAAAAGAGAAATTGCTCTGCTCCGGGATTTGATTCCATAACGCCGATTGGAAGGCGGATACTCTATCCACTGTACTACGTCCCCTCACGAATTAAACAGCAGCTCCCCTAGCAAATTTCCAGATTGCTGGCTTCAACCTGCCGGTGCCGCTTGCTGGTGCCGAGTGAACATAATAGTTCACTGTAGCCGTAGTCTTCTAATTAAGTGCAATGATATAATTTGTAACCTTCGGGAAACAGCCTTCCCTCGCAAAAAACGAATCCACGACATCATGTGAAATAGCACAACGGGTTCGCTACTGAGTCAGTGTGCAGTTATTCTGCTCGTTGAGGCGTCCGACGAGCTTAATAGTGCTGCAAGGAGACGTATTGAGCGCTATTTAATAAGCAGTAATGTTCAATCCTGATAATTAGACTTCTTGCGTGGATCGTTTTCTGCGTTTCTCGTCCTGCGCTGTCGAACAACGGGTTCCGAGCAAAATCTACGCGAGGGGTACAGTTAATCTTCTACCGAGAGGAAAATATTCAGCCACCGCTCTGTCGAAACGACAACGATTGGGGATCGCGAAGCTTTCCAAAATCAAGTCCTACACCAAGCGAACGCACCCAGAAGCGAACGGACATACATTATGGGGCGGTTTACTGCACTGCGATTGTGCTCGCTAGTGCTCTACCGGTACTCCCATGGTTTTCCGTAGCGCCCAACCACCATAGACGTGAGATGGAGGGGTGCATGATTTTTGTGTTTAATTTTGCACGTGCATGCACACCTCACCAAAAACAAACTATCATGCTGGAGTTTCGCAATCGGAGAGACTTCGGCTTCACAGTGAGAGAGGCCCGGGTTCCATTCGGACCACGGGAAGCGTCTTGTTCTTGACTTCACCCGCGATCATTGTCGATGATGATGATGATGATTGATGATTGCTATTGGTTTCCCCTTTGAAGCGGGGTGATGACATGACATCTTACCAAAAAGGACGAATATAACAATGTTTCACACTCTTGGTTTAATACTCGCGCTGCTTAGGGCAGGCACTAAAGCTTATTAGGCCCGAAATACTTTTTTTTCCCTGTTACAGGTGGTAACTGTCCTAGGCAATATTCCCCTCTCTGGTTTTCGTCCACCAGCATTCTAATCTTATTTTCGTCCCCTCGACAGCCCTGAAGTTAACTTCCTCTCTGATACCCTTAAATCCTAGGGCTTCTGGACGCCCAATATTCCCTTCATGTAGATTTGGATGGATACCCTCACATTCTAACACTATGTGCCGCATAGTTTCTGTTTCTTTTCCGCAGACCACACATACCCCATCATTTTGTGAATACTTCCCTACAAAACTCTTAGTTCGCAGACAACCTGCTCTAGCCTCAAAAAGCAAATTACTGCCCTGGGAATTATCGTAGAAATTTTCCTTTCTGATGTTCAATTTCTCAGCCCTGTACATCTCTAACGACGTTTTAGCTCTCATTTTTTCCCTCGATTTATTCGTTTCAATCTGCCTTGCCTCTTTTTTGGTTACCTTGGCTGTTTTGGATTCTCCACTGTTCTTTCCGTATTTCATCGTTAGCCTTCTAGTCTTTCTTAACCACTGCGTGTCCACGCTTTTCAAGTAAAGGTACCTAAAAACCTTAGCTGCCCACCTCCGTTGATCCATTGCCCTCAACCTCATCTCAAAGCATATTTTACTCTGAGCTTCTCTAACTTCAAACGACGCCCAGCCCATATCTCCCTGAACTGCTTCGTTAGTTGTTTTTCCATGCGCGCCTAAGGCCAAACGTCCTACCGTTATCTGGTTTACTTCAAGGCCTGATAGAACGTCTGATCTTAAGCAGAGTACATCATTCGCAAACGTGAGACTCGGAACCATTACTCCTTTCCACATTCCTCTTACTACTTCATATTTGTTATACCCCCACAGAGCTCTATGCTTCATTATAGCTGCGTTTCGCTTTCCCTTAACCTTAAGTTGCTCCTCGTGAGTTCTTAAGTAGTTATCCTCTTCGTTTATCCACACTCCCAAATATTTATATTCCTTCATTCTAGTAATTCGCCTTGCTGGATAGACACTACGTCAGTGGTAGCGTCATTGAAAACCATTATTCCTGATTTTTCTGCACTGAAATTTAACCCGAGGTCGGTGGCTTCCTGGCCGCTAATATTTATTAGCCGCTGCATATCGGTTTGGTTATCAGCTAAAAGAACAATGTCGTCTGCGTATAGCATTCCCGGAATATGCTGTTGTACCACTTCGCCTTGCAGCATATGGGTTAGGCTAAACGCTACTTGACCTTCTTCCAGTTTCTTTTCTAACCCTGCCATGTAAAGCATGAACAGTATTGGGCTCAAAAGGCATCCCTGTTTCAGTCCCCGATGGATGTTGACCTGCTGGGCGCATTTCCGTCCTTCCCAAGTAAGGTGCACTCTATTGTCTTTATAGATTGCTATAAGAAACTGTACTAACTCGTAATCTAATCCCTGGAGTTTCAGCATTCTCCACAGCCGTTCTCTGTTTACGTTGTCATATGCCCCTTTAATGTCCAAGAACGTAATCCATAGTGACCCGCCGCGGTGGCTCAGTGGCTATAAGGCGTTGCGCTGCTGAGCAGGAGGTCGCGGGTTCGATTCCCGGCCGCGGCGGCCGCTTTTCTGATGGAGGGGAAAAGCAAAAACACCCGTGCGTTCAAGATTTCGGCGCACGTTAAAGATCCCCAGGTGGTCAAAATTAATCCGGAGCCCTCCACTACGGCGCGCCTCATCGCCTGCGTTGCGTCGGCGCGTTAAACCCTACAATCAATCAAATAAATCAATCCATAGTCGTCTATTCTGTGCTTTTGCAATTTAAATGTATTGCGTTATCACGAACAGATTGTCATCCAGTCGCCTGTCTTGTCTAAATCCATTCTGCAGTTCCCCAAGTATTTCATTTTCTTCCATCCATGCTTGAATTTCTGATTTTATCGCCTGCATTACGAATCTATACACCGCTGACGTTACTGTGAGTGGTCTGTATGAATCAATACTGGCTTTGTCTCCTCTGCCTTTATATATTAAATTCATCCTACTTTCTAACCAGTCCTCTGGTATTTGTTTGGTTTCTATCACCTTATCTATTGCCCTCATAAACGATTCCTAACTTTTAGGTCCAAGCAGGTTTATCAGTTGCATTGGTATTCCGTCCGGACCCACTGCTGTCTGGGGGGAAACCTTTTGCTCTGCTTTTTTCCAATCAAGGTTGCTCAATCTTATTTCCCTTTCCGCAGTCTTTTGTGGCGCTGATGTTATCGGTGCAGGTTTCCCTACCACTATTGTCCTAAACTTCTCACTAATCACTCGATGAATATGCGCCAACGCGTGCTCTCCTTCTAAATGTTCCCCCTCCTCATAAGTCAAGAATTTTTGATGGTTATCGTTTTTTGAGGTTAGTGATTTTACATGGTTCCAAAACTTCTTGGATGCGCTTTTGTCCTTCTTCCGTATTTCTGCCATCCATTGTTCGCTTTTCTGCTTCATCTTTGCTTGCACCATTTTCTCACTTCTAGTTTTTTCCCACGGTAGATATCCCATTTCCCCTTCACTACCTCTGGTCCCATACCAGTTCTTTTTGCTTCTCTATGTTCTCTCGACGCCTTTCTCCGCTGGTCAATAGCCTCTTTTATTTCCTTATTCCACCAGCTTCTCGGCTTTCTCTTCCCTTTCCATCGGTTTCGTTGCTTTGCTTCATTCATCTTACCCTTTATGAACGCAATCATTTCGTCGTAATCCCAATTTTTGCCTGGGTATTTATTGATTTCATCTTCCAATCTATCAGCGATGATCTTTAACTGCTCATTATTCAAATTAGTTCCCCCTATTGTACCTATTTCTACATTTGTCCGGGTTGCGCCTCCAAAGTGCAAGCTAAACCGCTTGTGGTCGCTTCCTAAGCTGTCTGTTCCATTTTAATCTGTCCTCATTTCCCGCAGCCTTCCGTATACTGTCTCGGATACTAAAGTGTAGTCTATGCTGGACTGTCTGTTACCGCTTTCCCACGTTATTTGTCCGTCACACTTGCTTTCCGTGTTTACTATTCATCGTCCTTACTATTCACCGTGTTTACGTCATCGTCAGAGAAAGTTGGCTTTCCTGCCGTGTGTTCCCGGTGGACTACAGACGACGTTATTGAGAGGCCGAAAGCTTCGCTGTAAAAGTTTTCTGTGATTGAATTCAGCGAAACCAAGTTTTTAGAGCGATAGCTAGGTTCTGGCGAAGAAGCGGCCACCCAGCCGTGTTTGTAGGCGCAACTAACGCGTCTGCAATCGCATGACAGGCAACGCAGAGACAATGCTCCGCGTCGTTGGCGCGACGCGCAAAGTGAAGCCCAAATTTGTCGAGCAACAACTCAGTTTCCGCTCCGAGAGAGCGCAGAGAATGCCCACATTTTCGTTTTCCTGTCTCCCTCCGTGCCCCCCCCCCCCACCCCCTCTAGAACGAACGATCGATAAGACACTTGTACCTGCCATTGAGTTGCTTATTATATACACTAGACAGGAATCTGGCGCCGCTAGCGTCTATTCGGCTGACATCAAGGCCGTCTGTGTCGTCATGGGCCGCCATTATACCGTGCGCTCGGCTTCATTTCATTATTGGCTTAGACTGAAACTTCTTAGTGGCCGTAAATTCAAATACAATGCCATAAAAACGCAACGAAAAGTGTGTACTTATATACTTACAAAATAAAATCGGTGTTTTAAAGCTAAAGAAATAAAAAATAATCCATGGTATTTTTACTCATAGTGTCAGAACAACCAAGCTGGTAGTTGACAATAATGTAAAATTTCGCGAGAAACTAATTAAAGACCCATTTTGCAAACATTTTGAGATATTAAATTGTTTGAAAAGTTCAGACAGTATGCTCGTACCTATAAAAACGAGCACCTTGACTTCGCCGTGCATTCGTTCGTATTTTTGCAACAGACCGTCTGCTACAACTTTCACAGCGGCAAATTTTCCGCTCAGTCAAGATATCCGGGCGGTATTAACGCATGTACCGCAACTGCAAACCTGGAAGCGCAATCTCCTTCCCACAAACTGACGTGTCTGCATTCGGGGCGTGTACTCATTTTACGCGAAGCGAGAGTAGCGAAGCGAGAGCAGAGATACGAGTTTCGCCCATTTTGGCCGGAGCGGATACCTCGTAGACATACAGAGCACTGTATAGTGAAGAAAGCAAATCCAAGAAGACGATTAAGAATCCAATATACATGCCAAGCCAGCAGCTGTGGTCTTCCCATAAGGCCATAACCCCCGCCCTCCCCCCCCCCCCCCCCCCCCCCCCCCTGCTCCCCCACGCCGACATGGATTCCGAGGCGCAGTTTCCTCTTTAGTAACTGTACGCACCCCGCAACCGCAGGGGGCACTGGCTTGACCTTGGCTTAGCTTGTAGGTCAGATTGACGGAATGAGGCGATTTGTGGGTTTGTACCGTCAGTGATAGAGTTATCGCTCTAAAAAGGACCTCGGCATGTGTTACCAAAATTTCTAAATTGTGTAGCTGCTACAGAAGAGGGTAAAAAAAACGGTGCCGCTTAGCACTGCTCGTAAGCACTATCCCTGAAAATGCACGCCGATTCGAAATTACGGTCCTGAACACGGCAAGAGAAACTTCTGTTTATACATAAGATGCACTTTTGTATACCCAGTGAAACTACACATGGACCATAGGCGGGCAGTAGAATGAGGCCAGCGGTTAATTATGATAAATTGTCGATGTTCGCCACATGCCGCTATCCACAACTTGGGGGCGCTCTTTTTCCATAAAAAGCGCTGCTTTAGCCGTGATTCACGTGCGAGGCGTCATTGGCTGGACGGCCCGTTGCCTTAGCAGCGAAGGTAAAATATTTGGACTCTGCTGAAGGCCGATTTCGCGGTGCGGTGGCACGGCTACCCTATTAATTATTAGTTGAACCATTTCTTATTTGAATTCGCAAAGATCTGGACTTTTACATGTTCCGTCGTTATTTTGTTCTTCATGTTTTACTCAGCCCCGACATTAGTATACGTCGAAACAATGACACTTCTTCCAGTTTTATAATAAAAAGGAGAGTCCCCATCCAGATGTCAAAACTAGCCCTATATATTTTTAGGTCCCAACGACTCCTGATGTGTTGAAAGAGGGAGTAAGAAACCTGGTCGCCATTTGGAGTGCCACCAATCCAAAAAAAACGATGCAAACAGGCGAACGAAAGCGGCCAAACCTGGATTCCCAATGCCTGACGCGATGGTATCAAACGGTCACCTCGCCGCAGCGGGCGTCAAGAAACTCACACGAGTGTACTGAACTGAACGCGCTTGGAACCGCATTATAAAACGTTTCCAATCTATATTAGGAGCGTATGCCTTTGCCAGCAAGGTACCGGTTCGGGAGCAGAGGGAGGCGCGTATACGGGCTGAGAAGAAATGACGTTTGCACAAGCCCTCAGCGTGCGCTTCGCGGGTACTCGAAGCCCCATCAAATTACAGTCTACGCCCTACGTCTGCTCACAGCGTGTTTACCGCGGCGCGCCGGACAGTAAGACAAAATTGTGCATGTGGGGGAGGGGGGTCAAGATGGCCACCAGTACAAATCGGTTCGTTACCTTTTGATTTGAGCTCTAAAATGTGATTCGCATTCGGAGAGAGAGAAAGAGAGATAGAGAGAGAGAGAGAGTAAACTTTATTTTGTGAAAAAAAAGGGGGAACACGTGGTCGGATTCCTCCTTTCAGGATCCCGTTGGAGCTTGCTGCCTTCTCCGCACATTCCACCAGCCGAAGCTGAGTTTCGCTGCTGGAGCTGGCCAGTTCTCTCTCCCAGTGCTCATGGGAAGGGTTGGGAATTGGGCGAACATTTGGATTTTTGTGGCTCGCCCAGACCATGTGGAAGAGGGTACAGATCTCACCGCAGTGTGAGCAGGTAGCGCTGTAGAGGGTGGGGTTGATGGCGTGAAGTTTAGATAGGTGTGGGAAAGTGTTTGTCTGCAAAAGCCTGAGTTTATGCTTCTGTTCCTTCGTGAGTGACGGGTAGAACGACGTCAGTCGCCATAAGCAGCCGAGCAGGGAGGACAAGCTAAGCCTACCAGAGTTGACTGAATAAAAAGAAAATAACCCAATGGCAACTCCCATGAACAGTCGCAGTGTACAAAAATGTCACATAATGTGAAATGACCAGTGATATGAAGGCGGCATGGAACAACAGGAGAAAAAAGTGCCGATACGGTTAGTGACACTATCCGAGCGCAAGCAACAAGCCCGCCGAGACGGCGAGAAACATTTCATATCCTCCTCCATCACCATTTGTAGCAATTTACAACACCTTTGCTGGACATCCACTTTCGCAGGGCGAGATTTCGACCAATTTTTTTCGCTCCGTGGTATTTTCCTTTCCTTGTTATATTTTATTTTTGTCGTGCATTGCGGCAGCCAGCTCGAGTGGTTACTTTGTTATCAGGTGGTTATAACTTCTGTATTTTTACTGCGAAGAACGGCGGTTCGCGGAATTCGCCATCTAAAGCCAAATCCGGCGAATTTTCGTTTTCTTTTCTTATGGTTTCCGTAGCTTATTTTTTAAAACAATAATCAGTTTACCGGATTGTAACCACTAAACGTCATGATTTCGTTAATTGCGATTTTTTTTCGCAGAATCAAGGTATTACACTGTTCACGTTGAATACTCCGGAATAAAGGCTGACACCGTGTTACGAACGGTGTCAGCCGTTAGTAACACGGCTGACACCATGTTAATAACACGGCTGACACCGCTAGTAACACGATGTCAGCCTTAGGTGCTTTGATTATCTTACAATAAAAAAAAATCCCGCGCCTTCCCACGAGGGGAACACGAGTAAATGCAGAGCATTGGGGCCTCAGTACTGGTTGAAGGCAGTGTTGCTTCCATCGCTTCTTCCGTGATGCTGGAGTAGCAGACACGAGTAAACGTGGGGGCGAGCGTCAACCAAGGAAGGAAGGAGCAACGCAGTGACTGAAGCACGAGCGACCGCTAGACGCTTTATATTTGCAGCACGCGCAGTAGAGGGAGAGCAGTACGGGGGGGAGAGCGCGCATGCGCAAGCAGCGCGCGCCCTTCCACGCCCCACCGCGCTGCTATCACGCACCTGTTACGCCGAGACCGCGACGGAGCGAACGGGCTGACTACGACGCATGCGCGCACCAGCTGCTGCTGACAGAGAGGAGGGAAGGAGGAGAGGCGCACCTGCTGCGGACACGGAGCTGTTGACACCGTCCGACGCAGGAAGAGGCGAGCCTAAGAAATGCTCTGCATTTAAAATGCTTGGTCACCGGTGACTGTTACACTATTTGGTGAGAGAGGAACGTATGGCATTATACGCATAAATTTGGGCTAGTTGGTGATACGACTTCTACATGGCAAAAAACGCGATAAGACCGGGAGACAAGAAGAGGCGGTTACACGGGTCTAGCGCTCGTCCTGTGTAACTGTCTGGTCTTGTGTCCCCGTCTTGTCGCGCTTTTTACCATATCTAAAACGTCTCGTAAACGCACACTGAAAATGCTAATAGTCGCGTAGCGACCGCTGCATTTGCTTTGTATGCACTTTACTACGCTGTTAAGCAGCCTATGAGGAAACCGATACGATTGTCGCTAAATAAACGCAGCTCCTCCGGAAGCTGCTACTTTGTCCCCAGGATTGCGCTATTGAGAAGAACAAAAAAGTGCAATGCTGTTTCATTTGGCACATATGCATGCCCGTGGCGAACAAAAGTGGAACCTCGGAGTCATCGCAGCAGTTGCGGTCGCGTAAATGGAAAACGCTGTTATCATTGCGAACAGCCACGCCTGTGGTCGTTCCATGGGTGCAAAACGATTTCTTGTCGGAAAGGCGAATGTGACAAGGCGAAAAGGCAAAGAAGCGCGTTGTAAGAGCGGTAAAGCGCGAAAACATGCGATCCGAAAAAGCGCCCATTTTTGATGAGGCAGCATTTATTCCAGAGCATTACTACGTGAACAGGGTAATTAATACCTTGTATCTGCGATAAAAATGCGGAATTGGCGAAATCATGGCATTTAATGGTTACAATCCGGTAAACTTTGATTATTGTTTTTAAAAAAACAAGCGTCGGAAATCATCAGAAAAGAAAACGAAAACTCGCCCGATTTGGCTTTAGATGGCGAATTCCGCGAACCGCCGTTCGTCGCAATAAAAATACACAGAAGTTATTAAAACCTGATAACAAAGTGACCACTCCAGCGGGCTCAAGCAATGAACGACAAAAATAAAATATAAAAACAAAAGGAAAATACGACAGAGCGAAAAAAAAATTGGTCGCAATCCCGCCCTGCGAAAGTGGATGTCCATCAAAGGTGGTGTAAATTACTACAAAGGGTGATGGACCCACCGCGGTGGCACAGTGGCTAAGGCGTTGCGCTGCTGAGCACGAGGTCGCGGGTTCGATTCGCGGCCGCGGCGGCCGCTTTTCTGATGGAGGCGAAAAGCAAAAACGCCCGTGTGTATGAGATTTCGGCGCACGTTAAAGATCTCCTGGTGGTCAAAATTAATCCGGAGCCCTCCACTACGGCGCGCTTCATCGTCTGCGCTGCGTCGGCGCGCTAAACCTATATATACAATCAATCTACAAATGGTGATGGAATAAGGTATGAAATGTTTGTCGTCGTCTCGGCGGGCTTGTCGCTCGTGCTTGGCCAGTGTGACTATATAAAGTGTATCGGCACTTTTTTTATTTTTCCGTACCGCCGCCGTATCATTGGTCAGTTCGCACGGTGTGGCAGTTGTTTACACTGCGACTGTTCATGGGAGCCGCCATTATGTTTATGCTTTTTAGTCGGTAAACTCTGGTAGGCTTAGCTTGTCCTCCTTGCTCTGTGGCTGCGTGAGACTGACGTCGTTCCGAATGCGAATCAAAGGTAACCCGTGTAACAGAATTTCAGCAAAAGAAGTGTTTCCAAAGATAACGTTCTGCTGAATCTTCGGTAGCGATGGTAACAAACGACCCGGTCAAAGTTAACGGCGAGGCCGTAGATGCCGAAATCTCGCAACACTGGTGAACGACAACATGCCCGCCGCTGCTTACTTGCGCGCCCCTGTGGCAGTACAGTAAAACCTTATCTACGGGCACTACGCTCGGCTTCTCTGGCGGCAAATACTGTGCCCTGCCCACGGAGCAAGGTCCTGCCTAGCCTGACGCACGCGCTCCGCTTCTTCAGCAAAAACTGCTCTATTTAGCGACACTAGTCCTGCCTAGCCTGCAAAGATAACCTACAAACAATCTTTCCCAGGAACACATGGCAGGGGGATCGCATATTTCACAGGGGCCCATTTATCCTCCATAATGCGGTTTCGATGCTTGTTTTGCGGTTTCCGCAAATGAATTCTTACCTCCATGCTGTGTGCCTGATTACCCAGACGCATTCGCTCGGCCTATTAGGCGTTGGCGTTTTTGTCCACGGATATGAAACCGTTGAAGGGTAAGGTGTGCAGCTTTGCTGCAAAATGTTTAAAGGCCTTATAAAATCAGACCTAACGGGCTTCATTAAAATTCCCAGGAGGCATCTTACGCGCTGTGAATGGTAGAGCGGCAATGTCAAGCTGAATGCCTGACGCGCTTCACGCCTCTGACTGACTGACTGACTGACTGACTGAAAAACATTTATTTAGAGAATTTTTTACAGGGAGGGTGGGGAGCGGCCCCTTAAGTCTAGGTGGGCTGCCCCTTACGGGAGGCCCAATGGCGTCGGCCGCGGCCCGGGTCCGCCCGACCAGGGCCCGTTGGGCCGTCAGGCCAGAGCAGCCGAGCAGGGCTGCCTGCCATTTCTCCCGGGAAGGGTTGGGTAGAGGGGGTAGGTTTGGGGTTTTTTTTGGCACGCCCACACCATGTGGAAAATGTCAGAGGAATCTTCACCACAGTGCGGGCACTTCCCCGGGCAAGCGGGGTCGAAGTGCTTTAAGATTGCCGGGCACAAGAGAGTTTTGGTATAAAGGCGAAGGAGGATGCGCTCCTCCGCCTTCGTGAGGCCCCTACAGGGCTTGGGATAGACGGAATGGCCGGATTGATAAAACTATGTGACCTCCTTAAAGGTGCAAGTGGGATTGGGTTCTAGGTCCGGATCGGTGGGGATGAGGATGGGGCCCGGAGAGTGAGCGCGCGGGCAGCGGCATGGAAGCGGCATGGTAACGAGGCAGCGGCCTCGTTACCCGCAAGGCCCGCGTGAGCCGGAGCCCATATGATCGTTCGATTCGCGGGGGCACCCAGGTAGTTACTGTTTTGCAGAATTTTGTAAGCAAAGTACGGAATGCACCCCTGTTCGATATTGCGGCTGCAGGCACCCCTTAAGTCGGTGATAATGACCCGCGACTCGAGTCCTGATCTGCGGCGGCTAGCGCGATGACAATCGCCTCCGCTTGTGTAATATTGTGTGCACGGAAAGTGAGTCCGTTCACTGCCATGTTTTGGTGGACGACCACGGCCGTGTACCAACACCCGTGGTGCGGGCCGGAGGCGTCTACGTAAAAGACTCCGTTTTAACGATCATAGTGGCGGACGCCTTGCTTTGCGATCCCACAGGAACGCCAGGACTGGGAAGGGGTCTGCTCCCCCTGAACTGCTCCCCCCCCCCCCCCAAGTTATTTTATGTGCGGGCATGGCCCTCCTACTTTATGCCGAATTTACAATTTTTTGTGCGACTTACGACGTCCGCGCTCCTATCAATCAGGCTGCTTTAATTACTCGATAGTAACATTTTTCGGTTGATAACACTCAGAAGACACGAGAACAGCCACGGGTTTTCGGAGTGACACGTTGACGCTGGTCTGCTTGCCGCCAACTTGAGGCACGCGGCAGCCATTTGCAAACCACCTAGGCAGCCACAGACTTTCATGGGCGGCGCCAAGGCACAGGCGGGTTGGCCGGCGTAACGTCATTCGGCATGGCTGGCATTTTAGAACGCGTTTCTGGCCGTGGCCTTCCCTGGTACCTGCGTGCAACGGCGAGCGCCGGTGCTGCTCGATGGGCGAGTTTCATTGGATTGGATTGGATTGGATTGGATTGGAAAATGTGTATTGAGGATAAAAGTGGGTGGCTTTCTTAGTCCAGATAAAAGTGAGTGGCTTTCTTAGACCCGCGAGCCAGCGCAGCTGCTTCGGCGCGATCGATGACTTTTTTTAGTGTTCCTATGATTTCAGTGTTCCTAGTGTTCCTAGTGTTCTTTGGCGTCCAACTAGGTAGGTTGTGCCAATATTCAAAGATTATACTTAGTCACAAAAAATCCACATATAAAGGTTTTTGAGCACTGTTTTGATTGGCGTTCGTCGCCTAGTTTTTTGTTCACGTGATGGCTTGTGATGGCTTGAGTTTCTTTTATTTGAGTGTGATGGCTTGAGTTTCTTTTATTTCTATATACTGTCTTAGAGTAACAAAATAAAAGCCTAGGAGCTGTAACCTCGCGTAATAAACACAATTCTGCACCTATTATTAACGTTCTAAAGCTTGTTGGGTGAGGTTTCCTTTCCGACATAAACCAAAATGGTTGGCTGTGGACGCACTATATTATGAATAAGAAGGGCTGTAAAACAAAATAATCCTGCATGGGTGCGTAAGCTCTATATTTCCCCTTTACCGCTCATTCATGGTTAGACGTGTGATGAAAAAGCTGCAGCGCTGAGAGCAAAATTCTCATCTAACTTACAGCTGACGCGGTATGCTTTGTATACCTTTTTCGCATTATCAGCTGTTGTCGGCATGTGCTAATTTGCGGTTGTGGAAGCAAACGTGAAATTTGCCTTATGCCGCATGCAGTGGATGGAAAAGTCGCATTTGCGTGGCTATTAACAATAGGCGCACTCGCAGGCAAATCGCGAAGTAATATTTAGCGCGTACGATGAAATTTATAAACGCTCAAATCAGGTGACCCAGCTTTGTTAACGCATACAAATATTTTTCGAGCTTGCCCATACGTCTACGGATGCGAGTACTTGTATTTTTATATTATGCATTACATAACTGGTTTGGTAGCATATGGGACGTGAAAAAGTTTCATATATGTCCTTAATTTTTGTTTTTGCATCAATGCATTATTTTTGTCAGATTTGCTGCAGCAAGTTTTATTTATTCGTGACCTAATGGCTTGACTGCGATAATCATGTATGCCGCCGATTGGAACACTGCATACGATTTAATTACAGAGAGTTGAAATGGCGAACTTCAATTTTGTGCAGCCTCAGCTGTGACTTTACGACGGGCTAAAAGGATTGATTGATTGTAGGGTTTAACGCGCCGACGCAACGCAGGCGATGAGGCGCGCCGTAGTGGAGGCCTCCGGATTAATTTTGACCACCTGGGGATCTTTAACGTGCGCCGAAATCTCGTACACACGGGCGTTTTTGCTTTTCGCCTCCATCAGAAAAGCGGCCGCCACGGCCGCCGGGAATCGAACCCGCGACCTCGTGCTCAGCAGCGCAATGCCTTAGCCACTGAGCCACCGCGGCGGGTACGGGCTACAAGGAAAATGTACCGCTAGAATAATTTACTTCAATGACTTGCGCATCGAAATGTATCGCAAGTGCCCTTCGCACGGTGCGTGGGTCCAACTCAGGGCGCACACTGACCGTACGTTACGCGCCACAGTGGTAATCGATGGCGTTTCTTTCTCTGCTTTTCCACAGTTCGTCTGATCTACCTGTCGTAATAAGCGCGACACATCGCGATTGGGAGCGAATGACTGAGTCACGCTTGGTGGTGCCGCGCCGGAGACTTCACATGCTTCCGGACATTGGGGCACTTTCGCGCAAGTTTTGTTACATTTCGGGACGACCAACATTAGCTCCGACTGCGTCCACAATATTAAATTATGGCTTTTCTTCATGCCCAACCCAGTTCACTGACGACGCACTTCGACTGGGCAATGGAATCTTTGTGGAAAACAAAAGCGCTCAAAAAACAGCGACGAAGGAAGACGTAGGCAGCACGGCGCTTACTCGCAACTACTCGTTTATTGAAAAACATACACATGTATACCATCCAGAGTACACGTGGTCGGATTCCCACCCCGATTATACACGCCATTACAAGACTTAACAGCGGTCGAGGCACATGCGGCAGAAAAAGATAAAACACACGCCAAACATATGGTACCCAAAAACCTGAAACAGTGCCACAACCTTACATAAACCAAAGCATTAGTTCCGCAACGTGTGACACAGATAGGAGTATTCCTTGTCGGTCAAGGTGAGGGAGGAGGCGCTGACACATCTTTCGCCACACCTTTTAATGTGGAATGATTCTATAACTTCTCTGGTGGTTTTGTCCCGAAGTTTTGATAAAACTGAAGCCTCGCAAAAAATTGGTGTACAACCACACGCAGAACAGTGTTTCGCCAAGTTAGAGCCATCCTTCGACTTTAATTAACTTCGATGCTCTTGTAGGTGTATATTCAAACATCGCCCAGTCTGGCCCACGTAGATATGGCCAGAATTCAACGGTAAGCAATAAAGAACACACGTTGCACAACGAACAAAGGGGGGGTTGTGCTTCACACCGCAGTTTTTTTTTTGCATTTTTTTATTACAAATAAGCCACTTAAGCTTGTACGAAGCTGCACGAGTCTTTTCGCTCATAACGCATAACGACGAACGGTCCCTATACCGGACAAACCGACAACGCTGGCTACTGTATGTACAGCCGTGAGCTGAAGTAAACGGACCACGGGACGGTGGCCAAAACTAATCGCTGCGCCGTTTGGTTGCGCGGCGTCTGCTGTCGAGACCGCGCACAGCGCAGGCGCACCCTAGCAGTACAGCACACATGCCGCTATCGCTCGCTCTTTCGCGACTGCTTCCTACGTCGATAAATCAGCGCCAGGGCAATCACGCCGCGCAGTTAGAGGAACACTGCCGGGCACCGCCCTATCATTGAAAACGATGCGACTCACCTGATATGCGGCAGTGGTGCTTCGCTGCCACACACAGTGTACTGTGTCTGCGTTGGGCTCGTAGCCTTTTTTTTTATTTTTTGGTATCACATGGTCGCAGCGGGACAGCATTGCAGTAAATACACCCGAAAAAAATGCCCAACCAACGTGGGTGCTTTCTCTTAGCTCAAGATGGTGTACCGACTATTTTGCTTGTTTCGATATATTTTCGGAGTGAGTGATGGCTCTTTTGTAATGCGTGATCAGCCCGTCTTCTTAGAATACTGGCGCCGGCAATCAAAGAAGGTAATCTTCTGCGCGGAGCTTAATTTTAGGCGTGCATTGCATGGCTGGGGGGGGGGGGGGGGGGACATGGCTGGGGATTAACAAAAACACCCGAGGTGTTTTTGTTAAGTAATGAAGTTTCTCAGTTGAGATCTGTTGTCTTGTTTGTTCGGTAGCGTGATATTGTTAAACACCTTCAAATTTCCGCATGAGAGAGACAAAGTTGGGTCCCATGGCTATTTGTGAACACCCTAATTTACTGCCTTTGTGGCCGCTCAGCGGCTTAGTATTGACTAATTGATGGGTCCTCGTCACTCTCTGCTGTGACGTCTCTTTGGGAGGGGGGCTTTTGTAATTAAATTTAAGGGTATGGCGTTGTGAAGGAAATAGGGCTAGCTGCCCGCAGGACTTGGGATTTGTGACCTCTGATTTTTTATGCTAGTGGTACTCGGCCGGTAGCGCGCCGAAGACTCCTTCTGGGCTTGCAAAAGTGGTGGGGGACCCCACGATGAAATACGATGATACGTGTCCTATTGTCGCACAATTAACCCTTGCAGCCGAAGCCGCTCATACACGTCTCCATCCCCGCCTTTTGAGTGTGGCTTTTCTGCATAATTGATACGTTGTTCAAAAAGCCAGCTTTAAAGTTTGTTATGTGCGGAGGCGTTATTCAAACATGTCATGCGGCAAATCCACTTTTTTTAGTTCGTGGCAGGGTTCGGGGGAAAAAAAGGAATTCGGGAGTATCGCCGAGGGACCCACAGAGTCCGAAGTGTCTTCACGTTCCTCTTTTTGTCTGCGGACGCCCGCCTGAGAACGACGGCCCTCCCTGTGCAATGCTTTGTAAAATAATACGTGTAAATAAACTTGGCTGTTTTGAAGTATACCTTCGTTTGTTTGCCTCATGCCGTTGACCGTAAGCCAGTAATCTTTTTATCTTCAATCATCGACTGAACGACCCCCCTTTGGATCAAATCTTTCAATGTCAACTCGTGTCACAGAAGTGCGCAAGAACTATGAATAATGTTTTCAAGTGCAAATAAGTCTAATAGAAAAATGTAGTTTGCATGCGCTTCGATAGTCGCTGGGCATTCAAGGCGTGGTTCAATAGGTATCTCGTATCGCAATGTAGTTTTGCAACATTAAATGTATGTGTCGGTGCCTCGAACCTGAAAAAAAATGCCAATCCGGATTTTCCCGAGCAATTGCGAAATGGCACATATGCCGCATACGGCAAGCCAAGTTTCATAAAGCAATGCAGTACATAACTAAACACCGCAGTATTTGTCTAAACCTTAGCATGTAAGGTTAGCATCAATAATTTTTCGAGTTCGCTACATTCTCGGGACGCTATAATTTATCATCTATCCTCAAAACCGACAAAGATAGTGTTTCGTTTTATTTTCTTCGACTGGACAGTGATCTTTTTCTGCTTCATTTTCTGCTTCAATATACGACGCGGGGGTGGGGTGGGGTGCAAAAAAAACATCTTCAAGCACGAGGTAATCACCAACTCTGCCAGCGGAACCGCGTTGGCGCCAATTGCGCCAGCGCACCGTGTCCACTGGTGTGTTGACCAGCAGACAGCAAAAGGGCAGCGCGGTTCCCCTGGCGTCATTTTATCGGAGCGTGAGACAACTGCGAAGAAGCGAGCGACAGCGGCATGCGTACTGTACTGCTAGGCCGCGCCTGCGCTGTACGCGGTCTCGACTGCAGACGCCGCGCAACCAGACGCCGCAGCGATTAGTTTTGGCCACCGCTCCCGTGGTCCGTTTACTTCAGCTCAAGGCTGTACCATTCTCTATACCATTATTTGTCCTGCTTAGTCTCTTTTGGAAATTGAAACTTCGTTACTCATACCATATTTACAGGGGCACAGTTAACCAAGGTTAAGCAAACCGCGGTTAGACAAAACCGCAGGTTGCTGCGTTACACGACAGGCGAAGCTGCGGATACCCCGCTAACCATGGTTAACGTAAACTGAGCTTAGCCACCTCAGTTCCGTCACGCTAACCACAGTTTCCGCAGCTGCAGTGTTCAAAATCGCACAAGTCAGTTCGGACGCAAGTGGCGGCGCGCATCAGCGGATGCGAAAAAAATCCCCCCACCTCCCCGAAGGGGATCGTGCAGAAATGCGAATGCATTGGGTGCACCGATGAGTGCGCTGCGAGTAATTATTATTAATGGCGTAATTAAATGAAGAGAGCCGTGAGTGTGAACGTACCCATTTATTCATTCATCAGCACCTGTTTGTGTTATCGTTGTACCTGACGGCCACAATGACCGCCTTGTGGTCGCTAAAGTGCATGGTCAAAGGGTCTTTGAGAAGTATACGCGCGTCACAGTTTCGCGTAAAGACCAGATCAATGCAACTCCCGTGAATGGTAGTGGGGCACGTGTGGGGCACCCCGAGAGGAGCGCGGAGAGGAGGAGCGCCCGAGCTCTCTCTCTCCGCCCGAGAGAGCTACGCGATGCGAGCGCCCTCACCCGACCGCGCGCGCTCCTCCTGCTCCGGTTGCTAGGCGCGCCACTGCCGTTGCTAGGGCACGCGCGGGAGCGGAGAGATAACACCTGCGCGGACGCCGGCCAACGTACGCAAGACAACCCCCGACTAAGAAATGCATTCGCATTTAAAAAAAAATCACCTGGCGTTCGGAGGAGACGAAGGTTCTCAAATAGGGGGCGCCTCAAAGCTGCCCCCAAGAGGCGCTTGCGTTCTTTGCGTCGCGCTCGCAATCAGCGCGACTGCCCGTCAGCAGGAGCTCGTTTCCCGATCCACCTGATCAACTACGACAAAAGCCGTGGTAAATATGTAAATTTCGCGCGTCGTCACCCCCCCTTCCCCCCGCAAAAAGAAAAAATCCCCCCCGCCTCCCCGAAGGGGATTGTGCAGAAATGGGAATGCATTGGGTGCACCGATGAGTGCGCTGCGAGTAATTATTATTAATGGCGTAATTAAATGAAGAGAGCCGTGAGTGTGAACGTACCCATTTATTCATTCATCAGCACCTGTTCGTGTTATCGTTGTACCTGACGGCCACAATGACCGCCTTGTGGTCGCTAAAGTGCACGGTCAAAGGGTCTTTGAGAAGCATACGCGCGTCACAGTTTCGCGTAAAGACCAGATCAATGCAACTCCCGTAAATGGTAGTGGGGCACGTGTTGGCGGAGCCGGAAGAGAGACACCGCATAGAGTGCTTCGTGTGCATGTACTCCGAGGGATTCGACTTCACCGACTTCCACCGCTATCAAGGCACCAAGCGCGCGCTCCTGCATTTATACAGTCAAACCCGTTTATAGCGAACCGCGATATTCACCGCGATTAGTTCGATATATTCAATAGTTCGATATAGCCGAACCCGCCTATAACGAGCTCATTGTTACGAGTTCGCAATCCGCGAGAGCCCCCCGCCTCCTCCCCAACTCCGCGATCCGCGTATGCAGAAACGAACACAGTACAGTAGCCATTACCATACCAAAATATTCCATTTGTTGGAAGTAATAAAGCTACTTTCCGCCTTTAACTGCCCACGTTGCAAAAAAAAAAACGGTGATTTTTCTTTTCACTTTCGTTTTGGCGGCTTCAACTAGCATAGCGACACCTGACGTTCAGGAACGGTGGTCGAGCCGTACTGCGCATGCGCCAACTAGACATCAAAAAACAAAGAAAGCGACTTTTTTTTGCCGGATGTGACGTCATGGTTTAAAAAAAATGGCAGCTGTTGTACGGCTATTTCGCTGCGATCTTCTCGCCGTGATTTTTGTCTGCCGTTGCAGCGGTGCATAGGTGTTCGGCTTGCGATTGTGATACGGGCACTCTCGAATAACTTCTGGAGAGCACTCACGGTGGTGTGCAGCGTGTGATTGAGACGCTGAGTGTGTGCGGCCGCCTTATTTGCGCGTAGTGCGTTACGACGTTGAACACGGGCGTTCTGCATCAGTTGTGCCGCCTCGATTTGCGAGAGTGATGAGTGCGCTCGCGACAAGCTTCTGCGCTGCATTTCATTAGAGCACCGTGTTGAGGCCGCTGGGAGTTTCGTCTCCGACGTGCGAGTGCGCGTATGCCTTCAACATCAAACGGCGGTGCTATCATGGCCAGCCGCGAACGATCGTTCGCACTAAACTCTTGTCGCTCACCACACGGTCATTGACTAAGAACTATCAAGACAAGACTATTGCGGCCGGCCAGTCACGAACGATCGTTCGCACGAAACTTGTCGCTCACCACACGGTCGTTGACTAAGAAATAACAAGACAAGATACCTACAAAGGTGATTCCTGCGCGTCGCTTTGGTTCGTCGAACCCCGTGTCATGTAATCGCTGCGTGCTGTCATAAGCTCCGGGACATTATATTCAGGAGGTCATGGTCCTGCTGCATATTCTTGTTAAATCATTGCAGAGGACTCTTGGCGCGCAGAAATGAAAAGTTTGTAATTATCCACGTTAGTTTCGTTGGTCTCCAGAGGTTTGCTTTCCTGACGAGCGTATTGATGCGTATATCGCGGTATGGGAGCTGTACAAATGTGTTGACGGATGTGGACGGGCACACTTTGTAGCTGTTCTTGGGGCGCTGGATATACGAGGAGTTCAAGGGTGTCTCGTCTGGTAGGTGGTTGAGGCGGGAGGTTTGGGAGTGATGGTAAGCTTCGTGCAGTTTATCTAAGGTATTATGTACTTCCAGTTCGACCAACTTGCACGTGGGTGTCGAGAGGACACTGTTCGGTCTGTGAAAATATTTATTTCGCCCACCACCATATTTGGTGCCCGTTTGTGCTTCTGCGATCAGCTTTCGTCGTGTTCTGCTTGATCCTACACAGTGACAAAGTTTGATAACCGTAGCGGGACCCCGCACGACATGCGGCAGTGGGCCAAATTAACATTCTCAAATGTTATTTCCATAACACTGTTGGACACTAATTCTTGTAATTTTGTTCCTCCTGTGGCTACACAGCCCGTCACCATGATGCACAGCATATACTGAAAGTCACATAGTTTGTTGTTCCGATTTCAATGTATCTTGATGGTGCATAGGACAGACAAGGCCCTAACAGGCGGTGGTGGGAGCATGCCGCATTGGTGACGACTGGAACAGAAACCGATTTGGTGCTCCACTCCAAGACTCAATGCATGCCAGGTGGCTGTATGCCAGAATTTGATACGAGAGTGCTGAAGTTGTATGGCACAAAACAGGAACGAGAAATATTTGAGGCCTATGTGATAAAGGTGGGAGACAGATGCACTAGAGAATACTGACTAATTAGTGTGAAGTGTGCAGCAGCTGTAATTGCTTTTTACATGTGGTGTTAAAGCAGTGTCACATGGTGGTTTTGTTTACTTTGTAATCACTGTCAGAGGGAAATGAAGCTTCGTTGATGAAGCTCATTCCTGTCTCTATCATTTCCTTGAGTCATGCCTGACATTTGACGAAAATTTCCAAGATGAAGTCACCTTCCACCTGTGTAGCCACCAAGATGAAGTCACCTTGCGTAGCCACCTTCATTCAGTTCACTGTTTTGATGCATATTTAAGCACAAAACCCTGGGACGTCTGCCATTAATCACTCATAAGAAACCCTTGATGCCCGCCACACTCACCACTACCACTTCCACAACTTTGCAAGAAACAGATGCAAGCACAGCCATGACAGATTCCACCGTGCTTCCCAGTAAGCATGTCCCTTTATCAAGAAGGATGCATCACACCTCAAATACACTACGACGCATACAAAAGCTAGTGATCATCTACCTCATCTGGACATCACGCCTTTCTACAAGGGAATGAGGCGGCACGCACTGCTGCCCTCAAATTTACTAGCCACGGATTCGTAGAAACCAGAAAAGACCTGCCAGATTCCCTCACCAACCTCTAAGTCCAAAGCCGTTTTACAGATGCCTACAAACCCACACATACAACACAACATTTTACGCAACACGTGCCCCTATCAATGCCCACCCTGTAAAAGAAGGAAGGAGAGGGAGAACAAACACTTATTTCTAAGTCCAGGTCCTAATTTGAAAGTTCAGTTTACCGGATCCGCGTAGTACTCCTGAATGCCTGGTCCTAATTTGAAAGTTCAATTCACCGGATCCACGTACTCCTGAATGCCTGTGCGGATCCGGTGCACGTGTTTGTAGAGAGCTTCCTGGGCAGCCTGGATGTTCACTGTCGGCGGGGGAGACAGCCAGAGCTCCCAGGAAGTGATGAAAGTGAAGGATTGGGTAAGAGATGGTGGGATGAAGTCCCAATTAGAATGAGGGATGGATGGGTAGGAAAAACACCTGGGGCAGGAAGAATGGCCAGGGCGCTGATAGATGCGGTGAAGAATGTGATGGGAGGGGAGTGACGAGGTTTGAGCCTGTCGAATGAGGCACGCAGCCTCATGAGTTAAACGGGAACTGGGGGGGTACAGGGTGCGTGATAGGCGTTGGGCGTGTAATTGGTAATGGCGGGAAGCGCGGTGTTGAGTACGAACCGTCAGCGGGTGGTACAAGGTTGGACAGGACTTGGGCGAACCCGGGAAAGGTACTCGGGTGAGCGCATCTGCTAAGGCGTTTCCGCACATGACAGCGTGGCCAGGAACCCAAACCAGTGTGAAGCGTGGCCGAGGATTTGATGCAAGTATCAGAGTGACGAAATCAGTGGTGTGTGGGTGGGTCTCATGGTTAGCGAAATTACGAAGGGCTGACTGACAGTCGGAAAAGATATATACTGGCGTGGTGGTAGGAACATGAAGAGTAGCGTGCTCTATTGCAAGGGCAATGGCGTATTCTTCAAGGGAGGTCGAATCCGGTGGAGAAAGAAAGGAAAGCATAGCAGTGTCTAAAGAAGGGAGTAGGAGAAATGAAGCCATGCCCGTTGAGTTTGAGGGGATGTAGGAGATAGTACAGGGAAGAGAGAGCGGTTAAGCATCCAATAAACTGCACCCAATGCTTATCAGTGATTTCAAATAAATGCGTCAAACTTGCATGAAACACCTTATTGCATTTTTAACTCTCGTTCATGAACTTATCTGTGTAAATTATACACGTATACTGAAGTGGCCAGGCAGTATATTTGAAGGTGTGTGAACATTCACAACTTAGAATACTGTGCGAGTACTTTTTGATATTCGATTGGCAGCTCTGTTTCAAATATTTGAAATTTACACATAGTAGAGGAACGAATGTTTGCTCTATCGGAAGACGTGCAAACTTTCAAGCTTCGCAATTTTTTTTAACCGCCTTGGGTAAGACCAAGGAGGTTAAAAAAAATTGCCAGTCCCCTTCTTTCCTTCGTCGGGGAAAGCTCTCGGCGTATGCATCTTTTGAAAATAAACAGTCTTGTCTTGAAACTGCAAACCAGCTCTACGTCCGCTTCCTCGCCTCCTTCAGCAGCCGACATTCCGGGCTGCTACACTATAAACCGAACCAGCCTGCCCCCACTTTCTTCTTCTCGTGCCCAGATTGCATATTGTAAAATTAGTGAGAGATCTAAAGAGACATTGTAGAAGGGACAAAGAACCTTGTTTAAGACCTTGCAGGTTGGTTTTTCTGCATGACACCGAAGCCGTGCCAAAAGCCTAATGCAGAACACTTGCACCAAGCAAGTGTTCGCTAACTGTGGTGTATGTTAGGTCAAGTGCAACACTACGAAAGCAAAATTTATAATCTAAAATAGGTTTTCTATAAACATAATAGCAGAAGTGAGAAATAAAACGTTATTGCTGGCTTGGTGAGGTCCCACCGACAACTAGCATGTCCAGCCTCCTTTCAATCATTGAGGAGAGTGGGGGGACTACTGCCTATCATATTAAATATACCTAATATGCTTACTGTGTTCACAGTATTTTGAGGTACCCATATTTCTTTATCTCAATGTATGCGAAATTCTTGTTGCACTGGTTTGCATGTCTATGTTTTATTTTCTCTGTTACATGTATGTCAAGCGCAAGTACCTGAACAGAGATGTGTCTAGTTCTGATGCCTAAGCTGTCTTTCTTGGTGTAGTTATCTTTTATACACTTTAGAAACACCAAAACAAAGATAGTGTAATTTGAAAATATTCAATTCGCAGCCAGCTTTTACTATTCGTATTCAAAAATATTTTTGAAACCAATATTTTTGAAGCCACTTTTATTTTCAGAAGGAAACCAAGGTGAAAATGACCTGAAAAAAAAAATATGGGGAAGATTGAATCTTGAGGAAGCGGGGACTGATAATTAAAACGAAATGAAAGTAAGCGTGAAACATGCAATGAAGGTTGGTGCAGAGGAGCTAACTGTACAAATCAAGCCTGTGTTGGGAGGAGGGGCGCAAGTGGAAGAGGAGGGGTGGGCGCTCAGTTGTCCAACATTAGGCGAGACAAATGGGTTGTCGCGATTTCCCTTTGGTTGCACCAGATTCCTTCAGTGCTTGCAATAACCAACCAATTTGCGATTTAAGCAATCGCGAAGGATCTGATATCGGGTGTTGATAGCTCATATTTTTTATGTCGTTGACTTTCCTTCATCGTGCCCAGTGACGCAGCCAGCACATGGCAATTGTACGAAGATGGCATTATATGGAAGGGGCGTATCCCATGCAGCCCCGTGTAATTAAACTAAAAGAACAACGGACGAGTAGCTTGTCGAACAATTTATGCAAGAATTAGAACAGTTATGTAGGCATTTATTTTATTTACCTAACTTTTAATCAGGTAAATCTACGTTTTTTTTTTATTTCATTCCCCTGAAAGTTAAGAGCAATATAAATGAGTATCTGCGTTGCGCACATAAAGCGGATAGCTGTGTGTTCATCTTCTTTCCATTTTATCATGGTTTTCGTGTGGCCGTCCCAAGGAGTTCTAAGTGAAGAAATATTTGAAGCTGATGACCTAAATATTTTGCTCTGGTAGGTTCATCTTTCAAGGTGGAGGGTGAGAAAAAAAGGACAGGACAACGAATTAAGTGCATAACAAAAAGATAAACACCAGGTACGTCACCCACTTTCCATCATTAGGCATTCGATCCGCTGAGTGCTCCCATCCCGGAATATGGTCAGGAGACCCTACGATAATTGAGGTGGGAGTGAGGGGCAGTTTCTCTGTTAGTGAAAGCGTTCTGCTGAGTGCTTTGTGAACATTACTAGAAAAAAAAATGCTGAAGACTGCGACAAAGGACAGGACGCCCGGTGTCGTATACACGATTTTTGAGCTGAGTGCCCCTCCTCATGCATTGGGGAGGAAAAATCTACTGGAACGACTCAGGCAGCACAACGACGACGTCCGGCTGCAAAACCGTCGCCCAGTACTGCAAAACATCAGACCGCAAAAGAGACTTCGGTGAAACGCTCCAGAAGT